>NC_069499.1:1124195664-1124360664 GCF_027579735.1 Bombina bombina
TCAGGCATTTGGTCAGGCTTTGGTTAGATCCAAGCCTGTGTTTAAAACTGTTGCTCCACCATGGAGCTTAAACCTGGTTCTTAAGGATCTTCAAGAAGTTCCGTTTGAACCTTTTTTGTTCCATAGATATCAATCCTTATCTTGGAAAGTTCCTTTTGGGTAGCTATTTCCTCGACTCGTAGAGTCTCCAAGTTATCTGTGTTACAATGTGATTCTCCTTATCTGGTCCTTCGTACGGATAAGGTAGTCCTGCGTACCAACCTGGGTTTTTTCCTAAGGTGGTATCTAACAAGAACATCACTCAAGAGATAGTTGTTCCATGCTTGTATCCTAATCCTTCCTCAAAGAAGGAACGTCTATTACACAATATTGGACGTGGTTTGTGCTTTAAAATTTTACTTACAAGCTACTACAGTTTTCATCAAACGTTCACCTTGTTTGTTGTCTATTCTGGACAGAGGAGAGGTCAAAAGACTTCAGCAGCCTCTCTGTCTTTTTGGTTAAAAAGCATAATTCATTTAGCTTATGAGACTGCTGGACAGCAGCCTCCTGAAGGGATTGCAGCTCATTCTACTAGAGCTGTGGTTTTCACTTGGGCCTTTTTTAAATGTGGCTTCTGTTGAACAGATTTACAAGACGGAGTCTTGGTCTGCGCTTCATACTTTTTCAAATTTAACAAATTTGATACCTTGCTTCTTCGGAGGCTATTTTTGGGAGAAAGGGTTTTTTTACAGGCAGTGGTAACTTCCGTTTAAGTACCTGCCTTGTCCCTCCCATCATCCGTGTACTTTAGCTTTGGTATGGGTATTCCATAAGTAATGGATGATCCGTGGACTGGATACACTTAACAAGAGAAAACATAATTTATGCTTACCTGATAAATTTATTTCTCTTGTAGTGTATCCAGTCCACGGCCCGCCCTGTCACTTTAAGGCAGGTAATTTTTTCATTTGAACTACAGTCACCACTGCACCCTATGGTTTTTCCTTTCTCTGTATGTTTTCGGTCGAATGACTGAATATGGCAGTTAGGGGAGGAGCTATATAGCAGCTTTGCTGTGGGTGGACTCTTGCAACTTCCTGTTGGGAAGGAGAATATATTCCATAAGTAATGGATGATCCGTGGACTGGATACACTACAAGAGAAATAAATTTATCAGGTAAGCATAAATTATGTTATTACCCATTCCCTAGTTTTGCATAACCAACACAGTTATATTAATATACCTTTTACCTCTGTGACTACCTTGTATCTAAACCTCTGCAAACTGCCCCCTTATTTCAGTTCTTTTGACAGACTTGCATTTTAGCCAATCAGTGCTGACTCCTAGGTAACTCCACGCGCGTGAGCATGTTATCTATATAGCACACATTAACTAACATCCTCTAGTTGTGAAAAACTCACTTGTATGCCTTTGATAGGGTAAATTGGATAAGGTATACATGTTCTCTTCAGAGATATTTAGATAAATATAGAAAGATCAAAATGTAAATGTGCAATTTTAAATAGAATCATTCTTGCAATATACATCCATTAGCAAAAATGCATCTAGTAAAAGTTATTAATGTGACATACTCACATATGCTGTGAGGCCTTATACACCAGTATTCAAGCTCAGAGAGCTGGTAGTGGTGTGTATTGTGTGTGTGTGTGTGTGTGAAGACTTAATTTATGCCATACAAGTCACTGCTAACTCTCTGAGAATGTGTGGTGCATGAGGCACTCACAGGATATGTGCGTATTCCGCTGAAAAGGAGTAATAACTTTTACTAGAAGCATTTTTGCCAATGGAAGTATATGGCAAAATGCTTTTATTTAAAATTGAAATGCCCCATGCACATTTCAATTTTGACCTTTTAATGAAGATCAGGTTAAATAAGAGGTCATCATCCAAGGAAGTAGGGGATAAGATTTGAGGTTCTGCAAGTTAACACACTTGACTTTGGAAGCTCCCTATCATGCTCACATTAAAGGGACACTGAACCCAAAAAAATTTCTTTCATGACTCAGATAGAGCATGCAATTTTAAGCAACTTTCTAGATTCTCCTATTATCAAATTTTCTTCATTCTCTTGGTATCTTTATTTGAAATGCAAGAGTATAAGTTTAGATGCCGGCCCATTGTTGGTGAACAACCTTGGTTGTTCTTGCTGATTGGTGGATAAATTCATCCACTAATAAACAAGTGTTGTCCAGTGTACTGAACCAAAAAATAGCTTAGGGGGTCGATCCGATAAAAAGCCGGCGACGCCAATATTTACGCTGGTTTGGTATCACATATACGGCGTAACCTAGAAGTTACGCGCGTATATTTCTGCCGTCGCCCGTAGTTTTTTGGGCCATAGGCAGGTATACCAAACCAGCGCAGTTTGGTATCCAATATGCAGCGTAAGGACTTACGTGGCGAAAATGGAGAAATCTTACTCCATTTTCACCGCGCCACAAAAAGCAGCCGTAAGAAGCCTTACGCTGACTATTGGAGCCCCATAACTCCCTAAACTAACTAGAAAAGAAACCTAACACCTAACGCATGCGCAATGTCTTTCTACCTTTCAACCACGATCTGCTAAATAAAACCTAACACCTAACGCATGCGCAATGTCTAGCTACCTGTCAACCGCGATCCCCCCCCCCCCCCCCCCCCCCGAAATCCATAATAAAGTTATTAAACCCTAAACCGCCGCTCCCGGACCCCGCCGCCATCTACATAAACTAACCCCCTACTGTGAGCCCCTAAAACCGCCGCAATCTACCTTATCTATCGCCTAATGTGAACCCCTAAAACCGCCGCCATCTACCTTATCTATCCCCTAATCTGACCCCTTACACCGCCGCCACCTATATAAAAATTATTAACCACTAATCTAATCCCCCTATACTGCCGCCAGCTATATTAATATTATTAAACCCTAATGTAAGCCCCTTACACCGCCGCCATCTATATTAAAATTATTAACCCCTAATTTAATCTACCTACCCCGCCGCCAGCTATATTATCTATATTAACCCTAAGTATATTATATATATTACCTTGTCTTCACCACACCGGGCCGAACTCCTCATCCGATTCGGGCGATGTCTTGCTCCAAGCGGCAAAGAAGAATTCTTCCTCCGGCGACGTCTTCCTCCAAGCGGCAAAGAAGAATTCTTCCTCCGGCGACGTTCAGCCAATCGGATTGAACTTGAATCTGATTGGCTGATTCAATCAGCCAATCAGATTTTTCTAACTTAATTCCGATTGGCTGATAGAATCCTATCAGCCAATCGGAATTCGGCGGACGCCATCTTGGATGACGTCATTTAAAGGTACCTCATTCGTCGTTCAGTCGTCGGCCGGGATGGATGCTCCGCGGTGGCGGAGCGAAGAAAGAAGATTGAAGATGCCGCTTCATGGAAGATGCTGCCGGAAGGAAGAAGACTTTGCTGCCGCTTGGAGGAAGACGTCGCCGGAGGAAGAATTCTTCTTTGCTGCTTGGAGGAAGACGTCGCCGGAGGAAGAATTCTTCTTTGCCGCTTGGAGCAAGACATCGCCCGAATCGGATGAAGAGTTCGGCCCGGTGTGGTGAAGACCAGGTAGGGAGATCTTCAGGGGTGTAGTGTTAGGCTTTTTTAAGGGGGGTTTGGGTGGGTTTAGAATAGGGGTATGTGGGTGGTGGGTTGTAATGGGGGGGGGGTATTGTATATGTTTTTAAATCAAAAGAGCTGAATTCTTTGGGGCATGCCCCACAAAGGGCCCTTTTAAGGGCTGGTAGGGTAAAGAGCTTTGAACTTTTTTTAATTTAGAATAGGGCAGGGAATTTTTTTTATTTTGGGGGGCTTTATTATTTTATTAGGGGGCTTAGAATAGGTGTAATTAGCTTAAACATCTTGTAATCTTTTTTTTATTTTTTGTAATTTAGTGTTTGTTTTTTTGTAATTAAGTTTAGTTTATTTATTTGTATTTTTAGATAGATATTTGTAGTTTATTTAATTTATTGATAGTGTAGGTGTATTTGTAACTTAGGTTAGGATTTATTTTACAGGTAATTGGGTAATTATTTTAACTAGGTAGATATTAAATAGGTAATAACTATTTAATAGCTATTATACCTAGTTAAAATAATTAACAATTTACCTGTAAAATAAATATTAACCCTAACATATCTACAATGTAATTATTAATTATATTGTAGCTATCTTAGGGTTTATTTTATAGGTAAGTATTTAGATTTAAATAGGAATATTTTAATTAATAATATTAATATTAGATTTATTTTAATAAGAGTTTAGTTAGGATGTTAAAGTTAGATAGGGTTATTATACTTAATATATATATAATATAATAACGATATTAACTATATGAACCCTAATATAATTAGGGTTAATATAGTTAATATATATAATATAATAACTATATTAACTATATTAACCCTAATATAATTAGGGTTAATATAGCTGGCGGCGGTGTAGGGGGATTAGATTAGGGGTTAATACATTTATTATAGGTGGCCGCGGTGTAGGGGGATGTAGATTGTAGGCAAAAGAGCAGTTTACTTTGTGACAAAGCCCCGCCAAAAGCCCTTTTAAGGGCTGGCAAAAGAGCTGTTACTTTGGGGCATGCCCCGCAAAAAGCCCTTTTAAGGGCTGGCAAAAGAGCTGTTACTTTGGGGCAATGCCACGCAAAAAGCCCTTTTCAGGGCTATTTGTAGGGTTAGACTTAGGTTTAGTGGTAGGGATAGTTTAGTATTTTAGGGGTTAAATAATTTAATATAGATGGCGGCGGGGTAGGGGGATTAGATTAGGGGTTAATAATTTTAAAATAGATAGCGGCGGGGTAGGGGCTCACTTTAGGGGGTAGGTAAGGTAGATGGCGGCGGTGTTAGGGGCTCACTTTAGGGGGTTATAGATTTAATATAGCTGGCGCCGGTTTAGGGGTTAATAACTTTATTAGGTAGCGGCGGTTAAGGGGTTAATAACTTTATTAGGTAGCGGCGGGCTCCGCGAGCGGCGGTTTAGGGGTTAATACATATTTTATTGTTAGGCTAGTGAGGGGGGATAGCGGATAGAGGGTTAGACGTGTCGGGCTATGTTAGGGAGGCGTGTTAGACGTGTCGGGCTATGTTAGGGAGGCGTGTTAGACAGTGCGGGTGATTTAGACTTTAGTCAGGTTTTATAGGCGCCGGCAGTTTCTAACGTGCCGCAAGTCACTGGCGACGCCAGAAATTTGTACTTGCGCAGATTTCTGGACATCGCTGGTTTGTCAGACTTACGGCACGTTAGCATCTGACGGCGCCATATATGGGATAGCTCGAGTTGCGAGCTGAAACTGCGGGCGACGCCAGTTCAGTCGCTTGCGCCGCAAACTGCGATCTATATCGGATCGCGCCCTAGATGCCTTCTTTTTCAAATGAAGAGATCAAAGACAAAATTGATAATAGGAGTAAATTAGAAAGTTGCTTAAAATTGCATGCTCTGTCTGAATCACAAAAGAAAAATTTTTGGTTCAATGTCCCTTTAAGCAACTTTCTAATTTACTCCTATTATCATGTTTTCTTCATTCTCTTGCTATCTTTATTTGAAAAGCTAGAATGTAAGTTTAGAAGCCAGCCCATTTTTTGGTTCACAACCTGGGTTGTCCTTGCTGATTGGACAGCACCAATAAACAAATTCTGTCCAAGGTACTGAACCAAAAATCGGCCGGCTCCTTAGCTTAGATGCCGCCTTTTTCAAATAAAGATAGCAAGAGAACGAAGAAAAATTGATAATAGGAGTAAATTAGAAAGTTTCTTAAAATTGCTGCTCTATCTGAATCATGAAATAAACATTTTTGGTTTAGTGTCCCTTTAAAGTCAAAATTACACTCATGAATCAGATACAGCATGCAATTTTCAACAACTTTCCAATGTACTTTTATTATCTAATTTGCATTGTTGGCTTGGTAACATTTGGTTAAAAAAAAAAAAAGCATACCTGTGTAGGCTCAGGAGCAGCAATACACTACCTGTGGCTGCACATGTATGCCTCTTGTTATTCACTAATCCAATGTGTTTAGCTAGCTCCCACTAGTTCATTCCTGCTCCTTTAACAAAGGATACCAAGAGAATGAAGCAAATTTGTTAACAGAAAAAAAATTGGAAAGTTATTTAAAATTGTGTGCTCTATCTGAAACATGAAAGAAAAAATGTGACTTTCACCTCAACATTTGGTTTCATGAACCAAAACCTCAAGAAAGAGTAGCAAAAAAAAAAGGACCACTCAATGCAATAGAATTACATAATTAATAATTACATAATCAAAAGACAACGCAATAGCACTTACTCTGAATTTCAAATAAGCAGTAGATTTTTTTCTGACAAATTTTATTTTTTCTTCCATTTTCCGGCCCTCTTAAAACTGCATGTGCCATCTGAATCTTAAAAGTTTATTTTGACTTGATTGTCCCTTTTAACTGTAACAAGACTACTCTTCTTTTTTTTCTTCTTTTTTTTTAATTGTGTATGTTTAATTGTCATTTAAAACTTCTAAAATGTATCATGAGAAAGTCTGTTCCCAATCCACACGTTGCCTTGAAGTCTTGTACAAAGATTGATAACTCATGAGGTCGGCATTCCAGTATTGGGTGTATGCAGAGCTTTTTTTTGTTCTCACCGGTACCTCTGCCATCTCATAGCAGGTAGTATTTGTAATCATCTTTTAAATACACTAGTTTTCACAAGAGGGTGCTGCAAAATATATGAAGCATTGTAAATAATGTGCTCCATATTTACTGATATTTTGTGCTCAGTAACCTGCACTTTTTTTTTTTTTTTTTTTTTTTTTTTTTTTTTTTTAGTACCTCCACTTTTTTTTTTTTTTTGGACTGGTTGTACATATCTGAAATCAGTGGGGTTTTGAGAAGCAGAAACCGGCTGCTTGTGCCACTCAGCAAACAGGATGAAACTCCAGAGCCGTGCTGTGTGTTTACTGTGTGTGCTGGCATGCTGAATTTGTAGTATGAGATGAGATATTTTGAGAGCCATCCTCCATATTATTGTCATTTCAGATTGATGAAAAAACAAAGAAACGTGTAATTATTCATCCATCAATTTGATGTTATACAGACTGCACAGATAAAAATGAGAAAATTGTATTTAATTCACTTTCTGATTAAAATCATTATACACAAGCCTTTAGAGAAAATACACACAAACTGTAATAATTGTTTTTGAGGAATAGGAGATAAATTGCTAATCATACTGAAACATAAACACGTGTTTATAGACACAGTGATCACCATAGATTTCTTCTGGCATGCAGTGACATTTTTACACAAACACTACCCAATTATGGGCTAGATTTCGAGTAGAGTGCTAATTAATGCTCCTGCTCGCACGCCAACTATGCTTGACTTTAGCTTTTGGCACGCGTCAGATATCGCATGTATTACAAGTTGAAAGTAATATGTTTTCGCTTGCGTGCAAAAAGCAGAGGTTACAATATAAGTATTCTCACCTAGGCTTCAATGGAGCACAAAAAGTGTGAACAAAAACAAACACCCATCAAGTCGCGCAAACCCGACCACATTTTCTCAAGTGTCCTAACCTGACATGAAATATTAATATTTAACTTTCAAATCTTCTTCACATAGCAGAATATTTATTCTTAAATACATATTTTTTTAGAGATATGCAGATATATTTTCATTTACAGTGGAGATCCTTTTATGGGTAATTTATATGTATGCACATCCGTTTATCATGCAGACACTGAGCATTTAAGGGACAGTCATCACCAGAATTTTTGTTGTTTGAAAAGATAGATAATCCCTTTATTACCCATTCCCCAGTTTGGCATAACCAACACAGTTATAATAATAGACATTTGCAACTATGCCTCTGCAAACTGCCCCCTTATTTCAGTTTTTACCCCAATCGGTTTGTTGTCCAAAGGGATTTTAGATTCCTGTTCCGGATTTAACATCCCTTAACATGTTAACACTTAACACTTGTATAATGGGAACATTCACCACTTGTTTTTCCCTTCATCCAAAGGTTCAATTTATGGCTAGTATAGGCCTCTAGGATTGTTACCTGTGCATCCCTATACACAGGGATTACTTTCAGTCCTGAGGTTTGTATATCTGCTAAACTTTGCCTGTTTACCAACATTATTGGATGAAATCTAGCCAGTGCTCAGAATCAGGATATTTCAGTTGCTCCTTATCTGAATGACATATTAGTGCAGGTTTTTTTCCTGTTAATAGCTATTGCTCATACTCTCAAGTTATGTCTTCATCAAGAGTTGGAGTATTGATGTAATCCAAAGGCTCATTGCTTTTACAGCTTAGCTAAGCTTTTGCAGGAATCATATTAGACTCAATCCTTATGCATCTAGTTTCCAGACAGAGGGTGTGTCTCTTCCTATCATGAACTACCTTCCATTGGTAGCTCAGTGCATGGTGGAGTTGGGACTTATGGTAGCTGCTTCAGAAGCAGATTATTTTGCCCCATTTTCCCTTGAGTCCCCATTAATGGCTTGCCACCTCAGTGGTCAAATTATTATTTTCATTTGGCATACAGATTGCCTTGGATATTCCATTTCTTGAGGACACAAAGTATGTATTTGACCCTGGGAACATCCTTTCTTCGTCCGTCTTGGCCTATTGTGCCGATGGACGCCAGTCTCCCTGGCTTGGGGGCGGTTTGAGTTTCTTGAAGAGTGAAAGGAATTTGGTTTCCTCTAGAGTAAAAGTTACAAATCAACTTCAAGCAATCTAGTGGCTCTCAACCCTTGGCCCCTATTGAAGGAGGAAAAGTTTTTTCATCTGCAGTCGGACAACATCTCGGCAGTAGCCTTCATGAATCATCAAGGGGAATATCTGCAGTCCACTGAACTAACAGAAAGTATGTAAATGTATGTCTTACGCAGAGAGTACTCTTTGCTCCCTATTGGCGATTCACATACCAGGTGTGAACAACTTGTAGCTGGTTCATCTCAGTGATCAATCAGTCCATCCAAGAGAGTGGTATCTCCATTTAGGAAATTTTCGATCGCTTAGAGTTCATAATGGGACATAGATCTGATGACCTCTCATTTAAATAACATGCTTCCAAGCTATTGTGCGAGTTCAAATAATCCAAAGGCTCTCCTATTAAATGTCTTGGTGTGTCCATGGGACTTTCATCTAGCATACCTGTTTCCAAGAATCATACTTGAACCACACAGGAGTCACCGTCAGTAATATTACTTGCTCCAGCCTGACTCCATAAGACTTAGTATGCGGATATAGTGCAGATTCTTCTTGCGCTCTATTGCTCTTCCTCTGAGACGAGACCTGTTTTCTCAAGGTCCTTTTTTTCTTCAGGATCTCTAATTTTTACTTTAATGGTGTGGAACTTGAATGCCTAGTTTTGAGACTTAGAGGTTTCGCAGATTAGGTTATTGAATCATCAGGCCAGAAAACCTATAACACAAAGGTTTCCTTCTTAAAGGGACACTGAACTAAAAAAAATTATTTCGTGATTCAGATAGAGCATGCAATTTTAAGAAAATTCTCTTGGTATCTTTATTTGAAATGCAAGACAGTAAGTTAAGATGCCGGCCCATTTTTGGTGAACAACCTAGGTTGTTCTTGCTGATTGGTGGATAAATTCACCCACCAATAAACAAGTGCTGTCCAGTTCTGAACCAAAAAATAGCTTAGATGCCTTCTTTTTCAAAAAAAGATAGCAAGAGAACGTTGAAAAAATAATAGGAGTAAATTAGAAAGTTGCTTAAAATTTCATGCTCTATCTGAATCACGAAAGAAAAAAATTGGGTTCCGTGTCAGGGAGAGTCCACAGCTGCATTCATTACTTGTGGGAAATACTGAACCTGGCCACCAGGAGGAGGCAGACACCCCAGCCAAAGTCTTTAATACCTCCCCCACTTCCCTCATCCCCCAGTCATTCTTTGCCTTTCGTCACAGGAGTTTGGCAGAGAAGTGTCAGAAGATTTTGGAGTAGTTCCTTAGGAAGGGTATCTACCCTTCGATACGGGACTGGAGTTTTAAGTAGTCTTGTCACCCTCTCAGTGAGAGCATTGATGAAAGTTAGAGTCTGGAGATGCAGGGAAAGTTTTTCTGCGAACCCATCCAGACTCATGTTAACAGCTAATAAGCCATCAGTGTTGACGAGTTTCGCTGCCTGCTTTTTCATCACTCAAGTCCATGTCAGAAGCGATGCTAAAATCTGTCACACTTGAAGGACCGTGTTTCTGTTCCACGGCATAGATTCCAGTAAGATTGTTTCATTTTTTTACACACATGTTAACGCTAGAATCAAGGGTTAATATCTCCTGAGGGGGATTGTTGAACAGTGGGGTTTAATCATATTGGTTTATGTGATTTTTGCTGCTTTCTGTGTGCGGGACATTTTTTGGGCTCATAGGCTTATACGGAATGTAAAGGTTATTTCTTGAGAGCTGCGCAGTTTTATTTAGCATGGCGCACTGTGTGACTGTGTGTGGTCACGTTTTCCATTTCCTATTCCTGACCGAGTGACTACGGAGTAATTGATGAAGCCGTGGACTCACCATATCTTAGGAAAGAAATTTCCGAGTCCACGGCCCCTCCCTTTATTTCAAGACCGTTTATTTTTTTACTAAACCTCAGACACCTCTACACCTTCTGTTACTCCTTTTTTCTCTATTCCCCTTCGGTCGAATGACTGGGGGTTGTGGGAAGGGAAGTGATACTTAACAGCTTTGCTGTGGTACTCTTTGCCTCCTCCTGCTGGCCAGGAGTCATATTCCCAGCAGTAATTGATGAAGCCGTGGACTCACCATATCCGGAAATAAATACATTTATCAGGTAAGGATGCATTTTCTTTTTCCTCTGCATTTAATGTTCTTTGTTTGAATTAATGCATACCATTGGTATCTACTTTTACCTTGGAAAGTACTCTTACTATTAGCAATTTCTTCAGCAAGGAGAGTTTCTGAGATGCCACCTTGTCTTGTGATTCCTCATGTCTAATTATTCACATGGAGAAGGCTATACTTTGTCCTAAATATGATTTTACGCCTAAGATAGTTACTACGGAACATTACAATCAAGAATTGGTTATTCCTTCATTGTGTTCAGATCCTGGTAACTCTAAGTAGTGGATATTACTTATTTTGAATGAATGAGTGCCCGGTTTTTAAAAATACTATTAAAAACAGGGCCACTTTCATTCATTAAACTTTACATTGCAGCGTTGTTTTTAAATACTTAACTTTTTCCTTAGAAAACCAGACCGGTGATCCTCCATCCGCAGCTCCTCTGTACTTACCTCAGCAATGACGAAACATCAACATTCATGGTGTGCACCCCGGAACGTCTATCTCGTGAGGCCACAAAAAGGCATATTTAATAAATTAACACAAAGCTAAGAGTCTCTCAGGCCACCATCACCCTCTGTAGTAACTTACATTCAAATAAAACCCCTGAATAAAGTAGGTTCCATCCCATTATATTTGGTGTGACAGACCTAAAAGAAATATACCCTCAGATCTTCCACTTTCTATACAACAAAGGCATTCTTTCATAAAATCTCAGGTCAATTTCAGCCTTTGCTGGTCAAAAATATAATATGTATGCCAGTGTTTTATGTGTTTATAGGTGCTGCTAAATGCATCTGAGTGAAGAAAAAGTATTTAGTTGGTTTTGTATGAGGTAACATTTGGGAATTGTGCATAAGAAATAATCACTGTATGCAAAAGCATTCTTTATGTGTCGTCTCAAAGAAGAAATGCAGTCCCTAGCTATAAATTGGTTGGGGTTCCTGATACACAAACTTCACATATGACCATTGCTTTCATAATCTGTATCTGTTGCTCTCAGCAACAACAGCCTGGCAACAGGAAGAGATAGGTGACAGTGCAAACATTACTCATCAGGTCTGGTACAGCAGACACATACAGATGCACATGTGTACGTGCATACACACATAAATCAGATGAAATTAGATATATGTATGGACGGATGGATAAAGATAGATAGATATTAATATAATATAAACACTGTATGCATATCATTATTTATTTTCTTTAAAAAAGTATCCATACCTTAATTCAATGTTACGTCTTATTGTTTCTGTTTTTACCCTTGTCTAATTTATTCTACATTTTTATGTTTCTTTCCTTTTCAATATCACCCACAATACCCTTTACCTCCCTTCTTTCTTTTTAATCTTGTACCCTCTATTTCATTCTCAACAATGTTCCTCTCTTTAGTTTTGTGAGATTTGATTTTGTATTTTATTTCCATCATGGGGTAACAGACCAGAGTTATGGGACATTTGTGTAAAATGAGTGAAGAAAGGGATACACGTTGCGTTACTTTTGACAGCTTGTGAATTCAGTTTGATCCTTTCATTGAACTGAAACTGACTTTAAACCCAAAATATTTATTTCTTCTACAAGATACGATGAGTCCACGGATTCATCCTTACTTGTGGGATATTATCCTCCTGCTAACAGGAAGTGGCAAAGAGCACCACAGCAGAGCTGTATATATAGCTCCTCCCTTCTCTCCACCTCCAGTCATTCTCTTTGTCTATACTAGTAATAGGAAGAGGTAACGTGAAAGAGGTGTTAAAATGATAGTTTTTAATTTTCTTCAATCAAGAATTTTTTATTTTAAATGGTACCGGTAAGTACTATTTTCCTCAGGCAGCATATAGAAGAAGATTTCTGCCCGGAGGTTGATTATCTTAGCAGATGTCACTAAGATCCATGTGGGTTCCCACAGAATGGCTGAGGAGTACTAGAGAAACCTTCAGTGTGGGGAATGTTTTCATGCTACAAGCATTGAGGTATGTTCAGTCATTTATTTCTGAAGAGACTGTGATATATCAGAACTGGCTGACATAGTTCCCAAAGAGGGAAGGGGTAAGCAGTAAACCTATAGACATAAGAGGGGTATTACTGAAATCCTGTGTATTTATTTTTTATCAGGGCTAAATGCAGCAAGAAATTATGGCAGCTTGGTTAAGACACTGAGGCAGCATAACGGTTTTTATTGCAAAACGGTTCAATATATATGGTTGTTGTACATTGTGCTGGGGGTTCACATGGCTATAATCATACAATTTAGGAATGCTTATCCACATGGCTAGTTCTACACCGCTTTACATGCGGTTGTTTAGGCTGAGAGTACATCGTATATGATGGGCGGGACCTAATTTTCACGCCTCAGATGCGCAGTTAATTTTGTCAAGAAGGCAGTAGACTTCAGCTTCGGTTGGCCCCAAACTGAGAGATTGTCTACCGTGATATTAAGAAGTTTGTCAGATCCCTGGGGTCAGGTAGGCGCCACAGCAGAGCAGGGGTTTGTCTAAGTTTTTTCATTACCGGTTTTGTGTTAATACAAATGTAAAAAAATGTAGGGAAAATATAACACCTCTACTACATATGACAAACAAATATCCTGAAAAAGAAAACTATACAATCAAAAGAAGAAATAATAATATTGTTGTTATACGAGACCTGCTGCAGCAAATTGACCGAGGGTGTCCTGCGTGCCTCCCGGAGTAAAATAGAATCCCAAATCTGTAAAACACACAAGCGCAAACAGACTCAAGTGTAGGTAAGTACAACAAACACACCACACAATATGGATTGCACTTACAAGATGGAAATTTATTCAGGCGTTTGTTTAACAATTAACTTGAAGTTCAGAAGAAATCGTTCATACACAATGAAATACAGAATCACTTGATGCAAATACTTGAAAAGTCCCTCCAGATGGCAAAACCGGGACCAAAGTATCAATTCCTTGTGGGCATCTGTACTAGTGACTCAGAATAGCAATCGCTGTATTTTAGGAGCGCCAATGCCGATGCCGATATCGTCACTCTGGAAAGTACGGATCCTCAAACAGTCCAAAAAGCCTCAACGCGTTTCAACCGCCAACGTGCGGTCTTTTTCAAGAGGTGATGTAGATGACTCTTCTTACAATACAGGCTACTATATAGCCAACCGGCTCATTTCATTAGGGGAGAGAGAATCATGTCAATTAACAAGCCTGTCAGCTGTAAAGCAAACTTAAACACATGCGTTTATATATAATTAAAAGGTTAAAAGCATATCTTTATTTAATACTATTAAAAACATATTCGATAAATACTTGTAAAAAATTTGAATCAATTAACCTGAAGTAGTATTGCTGTGAATCAAAACATACATATATATATATATATATATATATATATATATATATATAAATACAACCGATTTTTGCATATGTTATAAAATGTTGAACAGCAGTATTAGACAAACGACAACAGAGAATGATGTTAATACAAAGAATTCATTATTAAGAAAAAGTAATTCATTACCAATGTTTTACAATACATTAGGGGTTATTTGATATACATAACATGTATATACCATGTCCAAAATTTTATAGTATACCATTTGAATCATGTTTATATTATACATAGATAAATTACTAGAAAAGTACTAATACTGATAATTTAAATTAATTAAAATTATTCATATTTAATATGTGGTTTAAAATTTCAAGTATATACTTGTGAATATACAACAAGAATAATAAAATGGGAAGTATAAAGTAGAAAATATAAAGTATAAAAAGGGAAACAGCCATTGGATCCTACCTATCAACTCATCATGATTCACACATAAATACCCTACCTACTTTGTGTATGCTAAAATCGATGAAATACACATATACACATGTATAAAAAATATACAGTATAAAAAAAATATATTTTATTGTTGTCAAATATGTGTAAATATATAAAATGTAAAATAATATTGAAAAAAATATTAAAAACATAACGTACATTAATTAATTCATTATACATGTGTATATTTATAAATCAATCACATGTAGAACAATACACTAGTTCACCCTATCTTGATTCACTGCTACAAGAAGGGGGGGTCCCTCACATGAAAGCTGCTAAATCTAAATCCACATTGAGACCTCCTGGACACAGACAGTTCAACTTCTGTATCCAGAATGTCTCACGTTTGCGTAATGTAAGGAGTCTATTTGGAATGGTTGGAGGAATCCAATCAATTACCTGCACCTTGAGTGATCTAGAGTCTCCACCATGTATGTCTCTAAAATGAAGGGGGACACTGTGCTTATCCATCTCATTTTTAATATTATTAAGATGTTCTGACACTCTACGCCTGATCTTTCTTTTGGTGCGACCCACATACATAAGACCACACCCACAAGTTAATAAGTATACTACATGTGTAAAGTCGCACGTGCAGCGACACTGAATCTGGAAATTGCGGGATTTATCACTGTTTGTGAAATTAAGATCTTTATTCACATGTTTACACATTCCGCAATTGTGTTTACCACATTTATATGTGCCTTCTTTTAAACTTAACCAATTGCTCTTATTGGATGTTATTTTATCTCTTAACTTGTTTCAATTTACTGGGGGCTAACAGATTTCTCAAATTTCTGCCCTTCCTAAATGTGATAGGAGGATGTTCAGGTATTGATGATGCTAGCAGACTATCTGATTTTAATATGCCCCAATGTTTCTTGAAGACCTCCTTAATAATCATATGTCCTTCATTATAAGTTGTTATAAATCTGATGGAATCCTGGTCCTGCCTAGTGTGTTGATGGTGCCTGCCTGTCAAACTTGATTCATCTTTCCTCAACAGTGAATCCCTGGTACGCCCCACAGCCTTAATCCTAGAGTCCGTAATTTTGACCGGATCATAACCCTTGACTATAAATTTATTGGCCAAAATGTCAGCTTCTTTATTGAAGTCACAGATAGAACTACAATTTCTTCTCAATCTGAGAAACTGACTGTATGGGACAATATCCCATACAGTCAGTTTCTCAGATTGAGAAGAAATTGTAGTTCAATCTGTGACTTCAATAAAGAAGCTGACATTTTGGCCAATAAATTTATAGTCAAGGGTTATGATCCGGTCAAAATTAATTGCTTAAGTTTAAAAGAAGGCACATATAAATGTGGTAAACACAATTGTGGAATGTGTAAACATGTGAATAAAGATCTTAATTTCACAAACAGTGATAAATCCCGCAATTTCCAGATTCAGTGTCGCTGCACGTGCGACTTTACACATGTAGTATACTTATTAACTTGTGGGTGTGGTCTTATGTATGTCGGTCGCACCAAAAGAAAGATCAGGCGTAGAGTGTCAGAAAATCTTAATAATATTAAAAATGAGATGGATAAGCACAGTGTCCCCCTTCATTTTAGAGACATACATGGTGGAGACTCTAGATCACTCAAGGTGCAGGTAATTGATTGGATTCCTCCAACCATTCCAAATAGACTCCTTACATTACGCAAACGTGAGACATTCTGGATACAGAAGTTGAACTGTCTGTGTCCAGGAGGTCTCAATGTGGATTTAGATTTAGCAGCTTTCATGTGAGGGACCCCCCCCTTCTTGTAGCAGTGAGTCAAGATAGGGTGAACTAGTGTATTGTTCTACATGTGATTGATTTATAAATATACACATGTATAATGAATTAATTAATGTACGTTATGTTTTTAATATTTTTTTCAATATTATTTTACATTTTATATATTTACACATATTTGATAACAATAAAATATAATTTTTTTATACTGTATATTTTTTATACTGTATATTTTTTATGCTGTATATTTTTTATACATGTGTATATGTGTATTTCATCGATTTTAGCATACACAAAGTAGGTAGGGTATTTATGTGTGAATCATGATGAGTTGATAGGTAGGATCCAATGGCTGTTTCCCTTTTTATACTTTATATTTTCTACTTTATACTTCCCATTTTATTATTCTTGTTGTATATTCACAAGTATATACTTGAAATTTTAAACCACATATTAAATATGAATAATTTTAATTAATTTAAATTATCAGTATTAGTACTTTTCTAGTAATTTATCTATGTATAATATAAATATGATTCAAATGGTATACTATAAAATTTTGGACATGTTATGTATATCAAATAACCCATAATGTATTGTAAAACATTGGTAATGAATTACTTTTTCTTAATAATGAATTCTTTGTATTAACATTATTCTCTGTTGTCGTTTGTCTAATACTGCTGTTCAACATTTTATAACATATGCAAAAATCGGTTGTATTTTTTTATATATATATATATATATATATATATATGTATGTTTTGATTCTTCAGCAATACTACTTCAGGTTAATTGATTTAAATTTTTTACAAGTATTTATCGAATATGTTTTTAATAGTATTAAATAAAGATATGCTTTTAACCTTTTAATTATATATAAACGCATGTGTTTAAGTTTGCTTTACAGCTGACAGGCTTGTTAATTGACATGATTCTCTCTCCCCCAATGAAATGAGCCGGTTGGCTATATAGTAGACTGTATTGTAAGAAGAGTCATCTACTTCACCTCTTGAAAAAGACTGCACGTTGGCGGTTGAAACGCGTTGAGGCTTTTTGGACTGTTTGAGGATCTGTACTTTTCCAGAGTGACGATATCGGCATCGGCATTGGCGCTCCAAAAATACAGCGATTGCTATTCTGAGTCACTAGTACAGATGCCCACAAGGAATTGATACTTTGGTCCCGGTTTTGCCATCTGGAGGGACTTTTCAAGTATTTGCATCAAGTGATTCTGTATTTCATCGTGTATGAATGATTTCTTCTGAACTTCAAGTTAATTGTTAAACAAAGGCCTGAATAAATTTCCATCTTGTAAGTGCAATCCATATTGTGTGGTGTGTTTGTTGTACTTACCTACACTTGAGTCTGTTTGCGCTTGTGTGTTTTACAGATTTGGGAACCTATTGAGGACAGTTGTGCTTTCAAAGATCCTATGGATAAAAAGTTAGAGGGTCTTCTAAAGAAATTATTTATTCATCAAGGGTTTCTTTTACAACCTATAGCCTGCATTGTTCCAGTTACTACTGCAGCAGCTTTTTGGTTTGCTGCTCTAGAAGAGTCTCTTAAGGTTCAGACCCCATTAGATGACATTTTGGATAGAATTAAGGCTCTCAAGCTAGCTAATTCTTTTATTACCGATGCCGCTTTTCAAATGGCTAAATTAGCGGCGAAAAATGCAGGTTTTGCCATTTTAGTGCGTAGAGCGTTATGGCTCAAATCTTGGTCTGCTGAGGTGTCATCAAAATCTAAGCTTTTGGCTATTCCTTTTAAAGGTAAGACCCTATTCGGGCCTGAATTGAAGGAAATCATTTCTGACATTACTGGAGGTAAAGGTCATTCCGTGCATCAGGATAAGTCTGGTAAGATGAGGGGTAAACAAAATAATTTTCGTTCCTTTCGAAACTTTAAAGGAGGATCCTCTGCTTCCTCTTCCGCCACAAAACAGGAAGGGAATTTTGCTCAATCCAAGTCATTCTGGAGACATAACCAGGCCTGGAATAAAGGTAAACAAGCCAAGAAGCCCACTGCTGCTACCAAGACAGCATGAAGGGGCAGCCCCCGATCCGGGACCGGCTTTAGTAGGGGGCAGACTTTCTCTCTTTGCTCAGGCTTGGGCAAGGGATGTTCAGGATCCTTGGGCATTGGAAATTGTGACCCAGGGGTATCAGCTGGAATTCAAGGATTTTCTCCCAAGAGTGAGATTTCATCTTTCACGTTTGTCTGCAGACCAGACAAAAAGAGAGGCGTTCTTACGCTGTGTGAAAGACCTCTATACCATGGGAGTAATTTGCCCAGTTCCAAAACTAGAACAGGGACAGGGGTTTTACTCAAATCTGTTCGTGGTTCCCAAAAAAGAGGGAACTTTCAGACCAATTTTATATTGCAAATGCCTAAACAAATTTCTCAGAGTCCCATCGTTCAAGATGGAGACTATACAAACAATTTTGCCAATGATCCAGGAGGGTCAATATATGATCACCGTGGACCTGAAGGATGCGTATCTTCACATTCCTATCCACAAGGATCATCATCAGTTTCTAAGGTTTGCCTTTCTGGACGAACACTATCAGTTCGTGGCCCTTCCTTTCGGGTTGGCCACAGCTCCCAGAATCTTCACAAAGGTGCTAGGGTCCCTTCTGGCGGTTCTCAGACCGCGGGACATAGCACTGGCACCCTATCTGGACGATATTTAGATCCAGGCATCAACGTTTGATCTGACTAAATCTCACACGGACATCGTGTTGGCATTTCTAAGAACTCACGGTCGGAAGGTGAATATAGAAAAGAGTTCACTAGTTCCACTGTGAATATAGAAAAGAGTTCACTAGTTCCACTAACAAGAGTTCCATTCTTGGGAACTCTGATAGACTCGGTAGACATGAAAATATTTCTGACGGAGGTCAGAAAATCAAAGATTCTAAATACTTGCCGAGCACTTCAGTCCATTCCTCGGCCATCAGTGGCTCAGTGTATGGATTTCATTGGATTAATGGTAGCGGCAATGAACATCGTTCCGTTTGCTCGCTTTCATCTCAGACCATTGCCACTGTGCATGCTCAGACAGTGGAATGGGGATTATGCGAATTTATCTCCTCAGATAAATCTGGATCAAGAGACCAGAGACTCTCTTCTTTGGTTGTTGTCACAGGATCATCTGTCTCAGGGAATGTGCTTCCGCAGGCCAGCATGGGTAATAGTGACGACGGACACCAGCCTCTTGGGCTGGGGTGCAGTCTGGAATTCCCTGAAGGCTCAGGTGGAGTCTCTACTGCCAATCAATATTCTGGAACTGAGAGCAATATTCAATGCGCTTCAGGCGTGGCCTCAGTTGGCTTTGGCCAAATTCATAAGATTCTAGTCGGACAATATCACGACTGTAGCATATATCAATCATCAAGGGGGAACAAGGAGTTCTCTAGCGATGATAGAGGTTTCAAAGATAATCTGATGGGCGGAGGCTCACTCTTGCCATCTATCAGCAATCTATATCCCAGGAGCAGAGAACTGGGAAGCGGATTTTCTAAGTCGTGAGACTTTTCATCCGGGGGAGTGGGAACTCCATCTGGAGGTGTTTGCATCATTGATTCGTCAATGAGGCACACCGGAATTGGATCTGATGGCATCTCGTCAGAATGCCAAACTTCCTTGTTACAGGTCCAGGTCAAGGGATCCCCAAGCTGTACTGGTAGATGCTCTAGCAGTGCCTTGGTCGTTCAACCTGGCTTATGTGTTTCCATCATTTCCTCTCCTGCCTCGTGTAATTGCAAGAATCAAACAGGAGAGAGCTTCGGTAATTCTAATAGCGCCTGCATGGCCACGCAGGACTTGATATGCGGATCTAGTGGACATGTCCTCTCTGCCACCATGGAAACTTCCATTGAGACAGGACCTTCTCATCCAAGGTCTGTTCCAACATCCAAATCTAAATTCTCAGCATGGAGATTGGTCAAAAAGCTACGGCTACCTCTCTTTCTTTTTGGCTGAAAAGCATTATCCGCCTGGCATACGAGACTGCTGGACAGCAGCCCCCTGAAAAAGTTACGGCTCATTCTACTAGATCTGTGGCTTTCACATGGGCTTTAAAAACGATGCTTCTGTTTAACAGATTTGTAAGGCTGCGACTTGGTCCTCCCTTCATACTGTTTCCAAATTTTACAAATTTGATACTTTTGCTTCTTCTGGGGCTATTTTTGGGAGAAAAGTTATTCAAGCAGTGGTGCCTTCCGTTTAGGTATCTGTCTTGTCCCTCCCGTTCATCCGTGTCCTGTTGCTTTGGTATTGTATCCCTCAAGTAATGATGAATCCGTGGACTCGTCGTATCTTGTAGAAGAAAGGGAAATTTATGCTTACCTGATAAATTGATTTCTTCTACGATATGACAAGTCCACGGCCCGCCCTGTCTTTTTAAGACAGAATTTATTTTATTTCAAAACTTCAGTCACCTCTGCACCTTTTAGCTTTTCTTTTCTCTTCCTATACCTTCGGTCGAATGACTAGGGGTGGAGAGAAGGGAGGAGCTATATATACAGCTCTGCTGTGGTGCTCTTTGCCACTTCCTGTTAGCAGGAGGATAATATCCCACAAGTAAGGATGAATCCGTGGACTCGTCGTATCGTAGAAGAAATCAATTTATCAGGTAAGCATAAATTTCCCTTTTATGATTTAGATAGAGAATACAATTTTAAACAACATTTTCAATTTACTTCTAATATTTAATTTTCTTCATTCTTTAGATGTCCTTAGTTGAAGAAAATAACAATGCATATGGTTGAGCCAATCACACAAGGCATATATGTGCATCTACCAATCAGCAGCTTCTGGGCCTATTTAGATATGCTTTTCAACAAAGGCTATCGAGAAAAAAAGCAAATTAGATAATAGAAGTAAATTGGGAAGTTGTTTAAAATTACGTGCTCTTTCTAAATCATGAAAGAAAAAATGTGGGTTTTATGTCCCTTTAAGCCCTTCCCACATAAAGTTATGAGTCTCACCCAATCTAATGCCTTTGTTGTGAATGAGAAAAATGAAAATCTTGATTTATCAAGTTTTAACTCATGTTTATAAAGTTTTATTTATATTGGAAACTTGTTTTTCCTGTCACATTTTTCACTCCTACTGATCTACATATAAATTATAACTGATGGGTTATAAAGTCGCTTCTTTTAAAGGGACAGTCTACACTAACATTGTTATTGTTTAAAAAGATAGATAATGCCTTTACTACCCATTCCCCAGCTTTGCACAACCAACATTGTTGGATTAATATACTTTATAACATGTAAACCTTTACATTTCTGCCTGTTTCACAACAGGAGACTGCTAGTTCATGTGGGCCATAAAGATAACAATGTGTTCACGCCCAAGAAGTTATTTTAGAGTTAGCACAACACAATTCTAAATGCAAATCAATAGATAAATACAGAGTAATGTGATCAGGGGGCTATCAGAAGATGCTTAGATACTAGGTAATCACAGAAGTAAAAACTATATTAATATAACTGTGTTGGTTATGCAAAACTGGGGAATGGGTAATAAAGGGATTATCTTTTAAAACAATAAAAATTCTATTGTAGACTGTCCCTTTAAGCCAATGTACAGGGCAACTGCATTCTTTAAAAGAGTGTCGGCTACATGTTTTCGGCTTTTTATGTAATAGGTTTATTCACTGTCTCAAGTTAAGGGAAATTAAAGGGATAGAATAGAAATGTCAAAAATTAAATGTGTACATGTGGATTTCAGTTTTACATTGAAGCATTTTCGCAAAAAAATTCCATTAGCAAAACATTTTCCAAGTAAAAGTTATTACTGTATCAGCAGCATACACACAAATACTTGTAGCGAATCATGTCCGCCCGACATCACTAAATGGTGACAGCATACGCTGTTGGCATTTATCATTGCACAAGCATTTCTTGTGAAATGCTTGTGCAATGCTGTCCCCATATTCACGGCCAATCGGCCGTTAGCGGGGGTGTCAATCATCCCGATCGGATTGGGATGATTGCAGTCTGTCACCTAAAAGGTGGTGGACAAGTTAAGCAGCAGCGGTCTTGCAAGCTGTAAACTTAGGGCAAAGAATACAGCATCAGCTGCTTGTTAAATCTACCCTTAAGTGTGGCTATAGGATATGGATTCAAACACCATACTTTGTCAGCGGCTTGTATGACACAAGTCTTTGCTGGCACAATACATAGCACTAGCAGCTCTCTGAGCAGAATCCATATTCTATAGTCACAAGTAGCATTTGTGCGCTGTTTTTTTCTGCTGTCAGACAATTTTAGGATTCTGATGATGACAAATCCTTGTCTAGCATGGAAGGTGAACTTTCATCCTCAGATTCCTCTAGGGATTCTGATAAGGATAACTGAGGACATTGCTTTTCAGTTTAAGATGGAACATCTTAGGTATTTACTTATGGAAGTTCTGAGAACTTTGGGGGTACTGGAGACTAAACCGGCTGAGGACAAACCGGTACAGAAATTAGACATCATATTTAAGCCCAAGTTACGGACCCCTGATGTCTTTCCTGTTCCCTCTCTGGTGGCTGATATAATTTCTAATGGGAGAAGCCAGGCATACCATTCTCCCCTTCTTCTACCTTTAAGAAGCTATTCCCTAAAAGGAAGCTTTTGGTCCTTTCGCCAAAATAAGATGCAGAGAAGCTCTTTCTCAAACAAGACTGAACCTGCTAGAGTTATCTTGAGACCAAATCTGGTCTAGAACAAGGCTAAGCAGCCCAAAAAGTCAGTCTCTTCAAGACTGCATGAAGGGGCGGTC
The DNA here is from genome assembly GCF_027579735.1 of Bombina bombina. Taxonomy (NCBI): domain Eukaryota; kingdom Metazoa; phylum Chordata; class Amphibia; order Anura; family Bombinatoridae; genus Bombina; species Bombina bombina. The sequence continues at coordinate 1,124,218,823 of NC_069499.1, forward strand.
CCCAAGCCGGATTAAATTCCTAGAGAGGGCAGACTAAGCCTGTTTCAAGGGGTTTGGGCTCAGTTTGTCCATGACCCTTGGGTACAGGAAATAGGTTTTCTGTCGAGAAGGCCAGAAAAGAGAATGGCTTTACTTCTATGTGTAAAGGATCTAGAGGCCAGGGGGGTAATTGTCCCTGTCCCCTTGAGGTAGCTTGGGAAAGGTTTTTACTCAAATATTTTCATTGTTCCAAAAAAGAAGGTAACTTTTCATCCTATTCTGGACAAAACGTTCCTAAAGATATTTTGAAGATCCCTTCCTTCAATATGGAAACAAACAGGTCTATACTTCCTCTAGTCCTTCAGGGAAAATTCATGACTACAGTAGACTTAAAGGACACGTACCTTCACATCCCAATCCATCAGGAACATATTCATTATCTCAGATTTGCCTTTCTGGGCAAGGATTTCCAGTTTATGGTTTGGCTTTTTTTTCTAGCTACGGCTCCAAGGGTCTTTACCAAGGTGCTGGGGGCTCTGCTAGCAGTGGTCAGACTGCAGGGCATTGCTGTGGCTCCATACTTGGACGCTATATTGGTTCAAGCTCCATCTTCACAGCGGCCACTCACACAGAGAATTAACTTTGGTATCTTCGGGTCAGGAATGGAAAGTAAATCTTGAAAAGAGTTCCCTCACTCCTCAAATGAGAGTGAGCTTACTGGGAGTCATTACATACTCAGTTCAAACTTCAATCAGCCTGTTGAAGGCTTTGATCCACTCCTTATTCATCGGTGGTTCAGTGTATGGAGGTAGTGGGTCTTATGGCGGCGGCATCAGATGCTGTGTCATTTCCTTGCTTTTATTTGCTATCTCTACAGTTGTGCATGCTAAGTAAATGGAATAGGGATCATTCAGACCTGTCTCAGGTGATAGATCTGGATCCTGTCACCAGGGATTCACTCTTGGTGGATGTCACCCAAGTCCATAGTTCGTGTTATGAGCTTCCTTTGACCATCTTGGGAGATAAAAAGCATGGATGCCAGTATATCTGGACGGTATGGGGCAATCAAAGAGGTCAAGGAGCTCATGGTCTTCACGGGAAGTGACTCTTCCCATAAATGTCCTAGAGCTAAGAGCCATCTTCAATGCCTTACAGGTGTGGGCCCAGCTGTGTTCCATCTATTCTATTCAATTTCAATCAGACAATGTCAACTTGGTGACATATGTATGTCATCAGGGGGAATCAGCAGCTCATTGGTGATCTAGGAAGTGCCACGCATCTTATCCTAGTCAGAGAGTCATCAATGCCTGATATCACCTATCCTCATTCCTGGTGTGGAGAACTGGGAGGCAGACTATCTGAGTCGCCAGGCTCTTCACTCCGAGGACTTTTTTCTTCTTAAAAGGGAAGAGTCCACAGCTGCATTTATTAGTTTTGGAAAATACAGAACCTGGCCACCAGAAGGAGACAAAGACACCCTAGCCAAAGGCTTAAATACCTCCCCCACTTCCCTCATCCCCCAGTCATTCTTTGCCTTTCGTCACAGGAGGTTGGCAGAGAAGTGTCGGAAAATTGAGGATAGTCTCTCATGGAGGGTAGTACTCTTCGTAATGGGACTGGAGTTTTAAGTAATCCTGTCAGCCTCTCAGTGAAGGCATGGAGATGCAGGGGGAGTTCTTCTGCAAAACCATCCCGACTCATATTAACAGCTCCTTGGCAATCAGTGTTGACGAGTTTCGCTGCCTGCCTTTATTCACTCAAGTCCATGTCAGAAGCGAAGCTACTATCTGTCACACTTGAAGGGCCGTGTTCCTGTTCCACAGCGTAGATTCCGGTAAGATTGTTTAATTTTTTTTTCGATATGTGAATGTGTTAATGAAACAAGGTAGGGTCCCAGTGGGACTCCTTTTATCTTAATAAGGAATCATGGGTTAATATCTCCTGAGGGGGGTTATTGAATAGGGGGGACTTTAATCATGTTTGTTATATGGTTCTATCTTCAAATGTGTAGCTATACCTAGGCTTATGGCCTTTACGGAACATAACGGCCTTCTTTTAATGACGCAATCTATCAGAATTGCGCGCCCTTTTTGTGACTGGCACGGTGCACCTTGTGGACCTTTCCTGGACTCTGTTTTCCCTTTTGGGGGGCAAATGCGGTCCTTGTCTTTGGCCGGGTACCTTCTTGGGAGTCGTGACCTGTGGGGCAGACGCCTCCGAGGTTGTTTGGGCTTGATGGACTTTAGGTCTGCGTGGTTTTTAGTTCGGCTTTGCCGGCGGTGTAACTAATGTGCAGTTACCTGGGCTCGGGTTTTTTCCCATGTTGTTTGTACTTAAATTTTAGGGTGTTGATGTTGAGTTATTCAGGCTATGGTGCCTTTCGAAGGGGCCACAGTTTGTACCCACCCGTTGTTTGCATTCAGCTAGCTTGGGTATTGTTTTCCCAAAAGTAATGAATGCAGCTGTGTACTCTTCCCTTTTAAGAAGAAAAACATAAATTATGCTTACCTGATAATTTCATTTTCTTCTGAAGGGAAGAGTCCACAGCTCCCGCCCGTGTTTTATCTATGAGGCGGCTGTAATTTTTTTGTTCTTCTGGCACCTTTTTTCACCCTTTTATTTCTCCTACTGTTCCTTGTTCCCTTGGCAGAATGACTGGGGGATGAGGGAAGTGGGGGAGGTATTTAAGCCTTTGGCTAGGGTGTCTTTGCCTCCTGGTGGCCAGGTTCTGTATTTCCCAAAAGTAATGAATGCAGCTGTGGACTCTTCCCTTCAGAAGAAAATTAAATTATCAGGTAAGCATAATTTGTTTTTATTGCACCCAAATACATTCTAACTCCATTCATCACAACCCCACAACAATATCTGCCCACTGCACCTTTATCCCTGTAAATTAAAAAATAAAGGTTCAATGAACCCAGAAACTACTTACATGAAGTCCTATTATATAATCTAAATTCTGCAGCCTTTCCTGGCAGTGAATAATGCTATGTTTAAAAATGTTTTCAAATACTGAAATATGTTTTTTTGGGTTTTTTTTGTGTGTGTGTGTGTGTTTTTAACCCTTTTGTGTCTGGCCTAAATTGTCTACATCTGAATTGAGGCTCCACACTTTTTGATTGGTTAGACATAATGTAATGAAGTTCAGTGCAGACAGTAATCTATCTTTTGTCATAGGGTCTTTATACCATCTTAAGAGGCAATAAGCAAAGGGGTTTGAGGTAACTGCATTCATAGCATAATGTCACTGTTATGTTATAGTTATAGAGGTTTCAGTGTTGAGTTTAATTACTCACAAGTAATGATTGCGACACAGCTGTCAAACCTGTCAGTATCAATAGTGTTAAAGGGACATGAAACCCAAAAAAATTCAAACGTGATTCAGTTAGATCACAAAACTTTAAAGAACTTTCCACTTTACTTCTATCTAATTTGCTTCATTCTCTTGTTGTTCTTTGATGAAGGAGCAGCAAAGCACTACAAGGAATTAGCTGAAAGCCAATGAAAAGATGCATATATTAAAAGCTGCCAATCAGCAACTTCTGAGCCTACCTAGGTACACTTTTCAGCAAAAGATAAAAACAGATCTAAACAAATGAGATAATAGAAATAAATTGGAATGTTATTTAAAATGACATGTTCTGTCTGGATCATGAAAGAAAAAAATTGTGTTTAATGTCCCTTTAAGCATATGGCCTGGACATAAGTCTAGAGGTGAAAAGTATTTTTACAGATTCATCATGTTCTCCCATTTATAACTTTTTTCCTCTATCTCCATTTTTTTGCTTGACCCAAACTATCCATTTTTCTGCAGGTGGCCGGATGGGAAGCGAAAAAGAAAGAACAGCCAATGTATGGGGAAGAGCGGCATGTCAGGTAAGAAGCTAGTGGTGTGTGTGTCTCCGTGTACAGTTAGGATAGTTGTGTGTTCTTTCATAAATGTAAATGTCTACAAACGATTTTCTCTAGGTACCTCATTGTATTTCCGGGTTAGCATTTATGGGCTTTTCATGCATGTGTATTTAGGTCCATAATGGTTGTGTTTATCGCCATGAATATTTTGTATGCATCTTCTTGTGTAAAATCTATTTCCAGAAATATATTTGATTTTGCTTATCATCTTGTTAAACCATATGTCAATTGATATTCTCTCAATACTTTCCCTAATTGCATCATAAAATATTAATCTTAAATACTAATCTTCTAATATATTTCTGTGTTACAAGTGATCAGCTGCTAGATTTAAAAAAAATGGCCATTCTTACATTCATTCACTGTCTCTTTTTTCAATATGGCTGACTCAGGCTGAGAATTTACCAGACATGTTAATGCATAATGCTTGACAGAAGAGACATTTTCAGTAAGCAAGTAGTCAGTTCTCCTAAACTCTCAATGGACTGTTGCTAAATACAAAGCAATTTGTGATTGTCCCAGAGCAATTCCCAATTTTTTAGGACAGTTAAAAATCATACATTTTAGAGCCAGATTACAAGTGGAGCGCTAATTAACGCTCGAACGTTAATTGCACAAGAAGTAAGATTTTTGCGATAGTTTGGGTTGCGCTTATATTAGGAGTTAAAAGTAAACTGTATTCGATGAGCGCAAAAAGCAGAAGTTAGAATATTGCGTTCACGTATTACCCCATAGAAATCAATGGAGAAAAAAGTGGGGTAAAAAAAACACTCTCGTGCAAACCTGATGGCATATTCTCATGTGCGCTAACCCGGCATGAAAATATGAATATTTCACATTACAATGTTCTGCACATAGCAGAATATGTTCTATTTATTCATAAATAAATATTTATATATACTGTATATACTGTTTTTTTAGTACAATATATATTTATACATATATATATATATATATACATAATTATATAAAGGTATAGATATATACAGATAAATATAGGAATATCTATTTATAAATACATATTCTATGTGCAGAAAATTGGAATGTGAAATATTTACAGTAAATACATAGTTAAAACCTTTTAATAAAAATGAATATAGCAAAGGGCTCCAATGCACTCCATAATGGTCCATAATGTTAATATATATATATATATATATATATTTATATTAAGACATGTATATGTATGTATCTCAACGTTAAAGGGACACAAAACCCCAAAAAAATTATTTCATGATTCAGCTAGAGCATGCATTTCTAAGCAACTTTCTAATGTATTCCTATTATTAATTTTTCTTTGTTCTCTTGCTATCTTTATTTGAAAAAGCAGGAATGTAAGCATAGGAGCCGACCCATTTTTGGTTCAGCACCTGGGTAGCTACTACATTTAGCCACCAATCAGCAGGCACTACCCAGGTGCTGAACCAAAAATGGGCCGGCTCCTATACATAAATGTCTGCTTTTTCAAATAAAGGTAGCAAGAGAACAAAGGAAAATTGATAATAGGAGTAAATTAGAAAGTTGCTTAAAATTGCATGCTCTATCTGATTCGTGCCCTTTTTTCCCCCCTAACACCTGAGACCTCATATCGTTGAGCCCTTATAACTTTTATGTGAAATATTTTTGTAATTTTTTTTTATATTTAATTAGATGGTGTTATTATGAGTGTAACTGTACTTTGTAATGTATTCTTTATGTGTTTTGCAAAAGTTAACCAGAGCTCTGAAGTCGCGGTAATCATTCTAGTGTAAATCGCGATTCCACTCAAATGATCCCGTTTACTTTCAACTCGTAATACGAGCGTAAGCCCGACAATCACAAAGACCCGCGATAAACCCCTTATCGCTCGTGTGCAAACATTGCTACACTTGTAATCTGGCCCATAATCCTTTAATAAGTCAATGTATTTCTCCTTTTCAAGGAACGTATTACTCAAAAATATTTAGCATGTATATGAAAGAGCAACAGTTAAATATATAGTTATTTATTTTAATTTGTTTGCCTGAAAAAGGTTATGTAAATTTAAAATGAAACTACCAGGAAATGCATGGTTATGTACAACTAAACTCACTTGCTAATATTTCTGTTTCTAAACAAAAAGGTCAAAGCTCTGTAATATACATACATATATATATATAGTTTCCAACTTTATTAAACTTGAATGTACATAAAACTCAAGATTGCTCCTTTTTATCTTTTGCCTTCCGGCTAAGGTGTTTTGTTTTAGTTCAAACAGTCCTTTTATTGTCCATATTGAATTAGAAACAACAATTTTACGTGTGATACAAAGAAAAAAAACAAACAAACAAAAAACAATTAATAATATAGCTATGTCTTTATGGATAATTTGGTGGATTAAGTGCTTTATATATATAACCTATTTCTTGATGGGATAAGAATCGTTAGAGGGAAAATATAAAGCATAGTGTAGACTCATTTTGTGTTTTCTTCTTCTCCTATCTGGTGTGTGCTTTTCAATATCTTAAAATATAAAATATCCAGATTTCTCTTCCCCAACAGGAAATGGCAAAGAGCCCAGCAAAGCTGGTCACATGATCCCTCCTAGGCTCCGCCTTCCCCAGTCATTCTCTTTGCCGTTGTACAGGCAACATCTCCACGGAGATGGCTTAGAGTTTTTTGGAAAGGCCAAGTTCATACGGTTTCAATCAGACAACATGACGACTGTTGCGTACATCAACCATCAGGGGGGAACAAGGAGTTCCCTGGCGATGGAAGAAGTGACCAAAATCATTCAATGGGCGGAGACTCACTCCTGCCACTTGTCTGCAATCCACATCCCAGGAGTGGAAAATTGGGAAGCGGATTTTCTGAGTCGTCAGACATTTCATCCGGGGGAGTGGGAACTCCATCCGGAAATCTTTGCCCAAATTACTCAATTGTGGGGCATTCCAGACATGGATCTGATGGCCTCTCGTCAGAACTTCAAGGTTCCTTGCTACGGGTCCAGATCCAGGGATCCCAAGGCGACTCTAGTAGATGCACTAGTAGCACCTTGGACCTTCAAACTAGCTTATGTATTCCCGCCGTTTCCTCTCATCCCCAGGCTGGTAGCCAGGATCAATCAGGAGAGGGCATCGGTGATCTTGATAGCTCCTGCGTGGCCACGCAGGACTTGGTATGCAGACCTGGTGAATATGTCATCGGCTCCACCATGGAAGCTACCTTTGAGACGAGACCTTCTTGTTCAAGGTCCGTTCGAACATCCGAATCTGGTCTCACTCCAACTGACTGCTTGGAGATTGAACGCTTGATCTTATCAAAGCGAGGGTTCTCAGATTCTGTCATTGATACTCTTGTTCAGGCCAGAAATCCTGTAACTAGAAAAATCTACCACAAAATATGGAAAAAATATATCTGTTGGTGTGAATCTAAAGGATTCCCTTGGGACAAGGTAAAAATTCCTAAGATTCTATCCTTTCTTCAAGAAGGTTTGGAGAAAGGATTATCTGCAAGTTCTTTGAAGGGACAGATTTCTGCCTTGTCTGTGCTACTTCACAAAAAGCTGGCAGCTGTGCCAGATGTTCAAGCCTTTGTTCAGGCTCTGGTTAGAATCAAGCCTGTTTACAAACCTTTGACTCCTCCTTGGAGTCTCAATTTAGTTCTTTCAGTTCTTCAGGGGGTTCCGTTTGAACCCTTACATTCCGTTGATATTAAGTTATTATCTTGGAAAGTTTTGTTTTTGGTTGCAATTTCTTCTGCTAGAAGAGTTTCAGAATTATCTGCTCTGCAGTGTTCTCCTCCTTATCTGGTGTTCCATGCAGATAAGGTGGTTTTACGTACTAAACCTGGTTTTCTTCCGAAAGTTGTTTCTAACAAAAACATTAACCAGGAGATAGTCGTGCCTTCTTTGTGTCCGAATCCAGTTTCAAAGAAGGAACGTTTGTTGCACAATTTGGATGTAGTTCGTGCTCTAAAATTCTATTTAGATGCTACAAAGGATTTTAGACAAACATCTTCTTTGTTTGTTGTTTATTCTGGTAAAAGGAGAGGTCAAAAAGCAACTTCTACCTCTCTCTCTTTTTGGATTAAAAGCATCATCAGATTGGCTTACGAGACTGCCGGACGGCAGCCTCCTGAAAGAATCACAGCTCATTCCACTAGGGCTGTGGCTTCCACATGGGCCTTCAAGAACGAGGCTTCTGTTGATCAGATATGTAAGGCAGCGACTTGGTCTTCACTGCACACTTTTACTAAATTTTACAAATTTGATACTTTTGCTTCTTCTGAGGCTATTTTTGGGAGAAAGGTTTTGCAAGCCGTGGTGCCTTCCATCTAGGTGACCTGATTTGCTCCCTCCCTTCATCCGTGTCCTAAAGCTTTGGTATTGGTTCCCACAAGTAAGGATGACGCCGTGGACCGGACACACCTATGTTGGAGAAAACAGAATTTATGTTTACCTGATAAATTACTTTCTCCAACGGTGTGTCCGGTCCACGGCCCGCCCTGGTTTTTTAATCAGGTCTGATAATTTATTTTCTTTAACTACAGTCACCACGGTATCATATGATTTCTCCTATGCAAATATTCCTCCTTTACGTCGGTCGAATGACTGGGGAAGGCGGAGCCTAGGAGGGATCATGTGACCAGCTTTGCTGGGCTCTTTGCCATTTCCTGTTGGGGAAGAGAATATCCCACAAGTAAGGATGACGCCGTGGACCGGACACACCGTTGGAGAAAGTAATTTATCAGGTAAACATAAATTCTGTTTTATCTCTAGTGTCCCCTACAATATAACGAAGTTTCTCATATATTAGTAAATCATAAACTTCCCTCCACCACTGTTGAACAGAAGGGCACTCACAAGTTTTCCAATTTTTGACTAATAGAGAGCTAGCCCCACTAAGCATAATTTTAAATTGCACTTTTGGGTGGCCACTAAGCCTAATGGTGATTTATTCAATAGCCATGTCATTGGATCTAAAGATAGTGTCTTATCTAGGGTCTTTTCTATTTCAGACTTTACCATAGACTAAAAGTCAAATTATAGGGCATGTCCACCACATATGTATATATCTCTTTGTTCAGCACCACATCTCCTGTATTTCATATTTTGTTTAGGGAAGATTTTGTATAACCTTTTAAGGTTAAAGTACCAGCGACAAAGGATATTTTAGTTGATTTCTAATAGCTTGGACGAAGAAGAGGACTTCATAGTGCAAGTGTACATTTGTGATGCTGTTTGAGATAGGATTATGCATCACATCTCACGTTCCTAGCTTTCTAAGTATTGTGGTATGTTGCCTGGGGGAGCTTGTTAGATAATATTGTATAACAGAGATAAAACATGTTGCAGAGAAGAATATGCTGTGCAAAGTTTTTCAAAGTTGGTTAAATCTCTCAACATGTTACTTTAGATTTATGCGTTTCAGTATAATAGACCATCTGAAGATAAGCAGTTGTTAAAATTAAGAGGACTTGAGTCCATTAGTTCCTCTCTAGTTTTGAGTTTGAATGATATATACAGATGTCTCTATGAGCTGAAGGAGAGTGAGGCTGTATCAAACATCTGGTCATTGAGATAAAGGGGTAGAGGAAATATGAGGATATAATTTTAGCGAGAAATACCAGATCATCAGAGTTTCACATATTATTGGGTTTTGAATATATTGATATTTATTCAGGTCTTGCAGAATACCTCAAGCATCTTATACATGTGAAGAATTACCTTTAATGTTATCCAGTTCCGCCCTTAATTTATGTTCAAAATGCAAAAAACAAATATACAGTAGGTTGAAGATTAATTGATGTATGGTACTTAGTTACATCTGGCATGCCTAACTCTCATTGCATTGTAGGTAGTGTCATCATTGCTTTACTTATTCTGGGATGTTTTTTGTTCCAAACAATATCACTTAGAACCTTCTGTACCTATCGGAGTTGTGCTTTAGGGAGTGGAATTGGGAGCACTTAAAATACATACAGGAGTCTCAGGGGAAAATTAATTTTTACTGTTGCTAATCTGCCCCACCAAGAGTGTTTTTTTAGCACCTAGAAGATAAATCCACTACATTGTTAAGGGAGAACATTGGTTTGTTAAGGTCAGGTGAACACCAAGATATTTTAAAGTAGGGTTGCACCGATACCATTTTTTTATGACTGAGTACAAGTACGATACTTGTTTTCAAATACTCGCCGATACCAATTACCGATACTTTTTTTATGTCATGTGACAGATTACCAAACACAATACAGACTAATTATTTAAGATTCCTTCTTTATAATTATAAAGGACTGTAATTCAAAAGACATTATGAAATAATAAAAAAGTTCACTGAACATGTTTATAATTAAAAAATATTACAATAAAATATTAAATTTAAAGGGGTGATACAATTGGGTTGTAGGGCTGAATATAACATCAATCTGACATTTGTATGGAGGTTTGACTCTAAGTTGAACAGTCTTTCACTTTCCACACTACTGCATGGGGCAGAAAGATATTTTTGGGCCATTTTAGCCAGAGCTGGAAATCTGTTTATTAACTGCCCAGTACTTCAGGGGTTTGTCTGAACGAGGTACAGTGATCTCTCCTACAATAATACAAATAACAACAATTTGTATTGGCAGAACAGTAGTAAACAATTTTACTACTATTTTTAGTTTAGTCTCCTCTCCAATTTAAAATGAAATGGGAACATGCAGTTTGAAAAAACGCCACAAGATAGCATATGGGTAGGAAGTGGAAGTATCGGTTTAAGTATCGGTGCATTTGCACGAGTACAAGTACTCATGCAAATACTTGGTATCGGTACCGATACCAATACTAGTATCGGTGCATCCCTATTTTAAAGAGTTCCTTTGCCACTCAAAATTATAAATATATTTTAAATCTGCTATATCTTTAGCTGAATGGTTTATATGTAAAATTTTAGATTTGTATTTGTTAATAAGGAAATTAGTTATTTTATGGAGATCATCAAATTCTGCTAATAAGGCTGGTATGAAAATGGTGGGTTTGATTTAGGTTAAAAGTATGTAATCTGCGAAGAGAGATGCTGTGCAAGTTAGGTTTCCTGTCGATATGTCCTAGATATCACTATTTTTATGGATTTTGGATGCTAAAGCTTCTAATAGGCGATAAAGAGCTTCCCTGTCTTGTACAATTAGTTATGGCAAATAACTAATGGTAACCTTTCTGTAGGGTGTTTCCCCATGAGGGTGTAGTATACAAAGAAAATATAGAGTTTATAACTTGACTCCTAAAATCCAATTTTAAGTAGAATAGCTTTGAGAAAACCCCAATCGACCCTATCAAAGGCTTTCTCGTCATCTGTAGATATTATGACTTGAAGGGATTTCGTGAGATATAGCATAATATGTCAAGTTTGGACTGTGTTTGTTTTCTTTTGCTTCACGTTGTACAAAACCCACTTGGTCTTTATATGTTAGATTGGTAAGGTATATATTCTAATCGCAATTTGTTTTCCAAAAATCTTAACATGAGAATTTAATAAAGATATAGGCCTATAGTTTTGACTAAATCTGGATTTTGTACCTGGTTTTGGGATGAGGATAATGTGGGCTAATACTGATAGGTTGGTGAAGTGGGTCCATGCTCCCATATCTTGAAAAAGAGATAAACATTGTGGTGCTAGTATGTCTTTATATTTTTTATAATATTCATAAGCAAATCCATCTGGTCCTGGGGATTTTTGGTTTGGGAGGGAATATGTAGTCCTGCTTACATCCTCAAGAGAAATTGGTTTGTCTAGGCTAGGGCCTCTATCTGATCTGAAGTTAATCTAGGCATTAATAGTTTAGCTAGATATTTGTTAGTTGAAGTCCCTTGAAGGGAGAGAGGCCCTGAGTATGTATGGGGGTTGTTAAAGTTATAGAGCTGGGTGTAATAATTTTGGAAGGGTTTGGCCTCGTATTGATAAGATTTATGATTTCAAGGTGCGTTTTTTTAAGACAGTTGGCAAATAGACTGCCATGCTTGTTGCCGCTTTCGTAGAACTTCACCCTCCGGGGATATGCTTGTTTTTTGTAATCTATGTGAAATGTGATATCAATCTCCCTTCTAGTATTATCAATAGGGTCTTGGAGATACCTTTTAGAGGGGTCTTTTAAAAACTGTCTTTCTAAATAATTCATTTTGTTCAAGATTGTTTCTAAATAAATATTTTTTTCTTTATGCTGCTGAGTCTGTAGCTTAATGAATTCACTCAATATTACACATTTGTGTGCTTCCCAAAGGTTACATTGTTAGTAATAGACTTTGTATTAAAATTTAAAAAATCACTGATGTTCATTTGAATAGTATTTCCAATAACAGTGCCTGTAAGTAAAAGATTATCTAATTTCCAAACAAAGTCTTTATTAGGTATATTGGGCCAAAGAAGTAGGCAGCTAACAGGAGAATGATCAGACCATGTCCTGTCATTTATCATTATAGAGTGCACCCTTGCCAGGTTGGTGACATACAAGATATGATCTATTCTTGAAAATGAGCTATGGGGATATGAGAAGAAAGTGTCATCTCTTGACGATGGATAATAAACTCGTAAAGCGCCATGAACCGCTAGAGTGTTGATGTAATGCTTGGTTTTCCTAATGGTTTGCAAAGCGACTGAGGATGTTCCTGAAGATAAAACTTAGTTGGATATAGCATAAAATTGGAATCTCCTCTCATAATCAATGGGCCTTTAGCATGTTCAAGCATCTTCCCACACAACCGTTTGTTGTTTAATATTGGGGCTGTAGTAACAAGCTAGTTTACGTGGACAATTAAATAAGAGACCAGATAGGATAATATATCTTCCCTCAGTATCTTTTATAACTTGTTGCACCTGAAAGGGAATATTCCTCCTAATAACAATACCCACTCCATTATTTTCTCTTGTTAAGTGTGTTCAGTCCAAGGGTCATCCATTACTTATGGGATATATTCTCCTTCCCAACAGGAAGTTGCAAGAGGATCACCCAAGCAGAGCTGCTATATAGCTCCTCCCCTCACATGTCATATCCAGTCATTCTCTTGCAACCCTCAACAAAGAAGGAGGTCGCGAGAGGAGCTGGAGTTTTTACTTAATTATTCTTCAATCAAAAGTTTGTTATTTTAAATGGCACCGGAGTGTGCTGTTTTTCTATCTCAGGCAGTATTTGGAAGAAGAAACTGCCTGCGTTTTCTATGATCTTAGCAGGCGTAACTAAGATCCACTGGCTGTTCTCGACATTCTGAGGAGTGGGGTAACTTCAGAAAATGGGAATAGCATGCGGAGTCTCCCGCAAATGAGGTATGTGCAGTACAATATTTTCTGGGAATGGAATTGACTATGAAAACACTGCTGTTACCCGTATGATGTAAGTACAGCCTTAAATGCAGTAGTAGTGACTGGTATCAGGCTGATAAATGTATGCACAGTAGAGTTATTTTCTAGGGACTAGACTGACTGAAAAAATACTGTTAATACTAATATAATGTGTGAGCCTTAACTGCAGTAGAAGTGACTGGTAGCAGGCTTAGTAATAACTTTACACAGCATCTGAAATGTTGTTTTTTAAAACGTTTACTGACATGTTAATCGTTTCGTGAGGTACTTTGGTGATAAATCTTTTTGGGCATGATTTTTTCCCACACGGCTAACGTATATTTCTGCATAGAAACCGTTATATCAGGTCTCCCACTGTTGTAATAGGAGTGGGAGGGACCTTTTTTAGCGCCTTGTTGCGAAGTTAATATTCTAGCACAGTCTTCCTGCTTCTTCCTCTTTGATCCAGGACGTCTCTAGAGAGCTCAGGGATCTTCAAAATTCGTTTTTGAGGGAGGTAATCAGTCACAGCAGACCTGTGACAGTGTGTTTGACTGTGATAAAAGTGTTAAATCTTAATTTGATATCCGTTTTGGGTACTGAAGGGTTAATCATCCTGTTGCTAATGGGTGCAATCCTCTGCTAATTAATACATTTAAAGAATTGTTGACTATAACTGAACTAGTTCTTTGTTATTCAATTGTGTTTTTTAAAAAAAACGCTGCAGCGTTTTTTATATTGCTTGTAAACTTATTGAAGTAATTTCCAAGCTTGCTAGCTTCATTGCTAGTCTGTTTAAACATGTCTGATACAGAGGAATCTGCTTGTTCATTATGTTTAAAAGCCGATGTGGAGCCCAATAGAAATATGTGTACCAATTGTATTGATATTACTTTGAATAAAAGTCAATCTGTACCGATAAAGAAATTATCACCAGACAACGAGGGGGAAGTTATGCCGTCTAACTCTCCTCACGTGTCAGTACCTTCGTCTCCCGCTCGGGAGGTGCGTAAGATTGAGGCGCCAAGTACATCAAGGCCCTTACAAATCACTTTACATGATATGGCTAATGTTATGAAAGAAGTATTATACAATATGCCCGAGTTAAGAGGCAAGCGCGACAGCTCTGGGTTAAGGACAGAGCGCGCCGATGACACGAGAGCCATGTCTGATACTGCGTCACAATTTGCAGAACATGAGGACGGAGAGCTTCATTCTGTGGGTGACGGTTCTGATTCGGGGAGACCGGATTCAGAAATTTCAAATTTTAAATTTAAGCTTGAGAACCTCCGCGTGTTGCTAGGGGAGGTGTTAGCGGCTTTGAATGATTGTGACACGGTGGCAATCCCAGAGAAATTATGTAGGCTGGATAAATACTATGCGGTACCGGTGTGTACTGACATTTTTCCTATACCAAAGAGGCTTACAGAGATTATTAGCAAGGAGTGGGATAGACCCGGTGTGCCTTTTTCCCCTCCTCCGATTTTTAGAAAAATGTTCCCTATAGACGCCACCACACGAGACTTATGGCAGACGGTCCCTAAGGTGGAGGGAGCAGTTTCTACTTTAGCCAAGCGTACCACTATACCGGTGGAGGATAGCTGTGCTTTCTCAGATCCAATGGATAAAAAATTAGAGGGTTACCTTAAGAAAATGTTTGTTCAACAAGGTTTTATATTACAGCCTCTTGCATGCATTGCGCCTGTCACTGCTGCAGCGGCATTCTGGTTTGAGTCTCTGGAAGAGGTGATTCGCACAGCACCATTGGATGAATCTTTGAGCAAGATTAGAACCCTTAAGCTGGCTAATGCGTTTGTTTCGGATGCCGTAGTGCATTTAACCAAACTTACGGCTAAGAATTCCGGATTCGCCATACAGTCGCGCAGAGCGCTATGGCTTAAATCCTGGTCAGCAGATGTAACTTCTAAGTCTAAACTACTAAAAATTCCTTTCAAAGGGCAGACCTTATTCGGTCCCGGCTTGAAGGAAATTATTGCTGACATTACTGGAGGTAAGGGCCACACCCTTCCTCAGGACAGGGCCAAATCAAAGGCCAAACAGTCTAATTTTCGTGCCTTTCGTAATTTCAAGGCAGGAGCAGCATCAACTTCCTCCGCTCCAAAACAAGAAGGAGCTACTGCTCGTTACAGACAGGGTTGGAAAGGCAACCAGTCATGGAACAAGGGCAAGCAGGCCAGAAAGCCTACTTCCGCCCCTAAGACAGCATGAAGACAGGGCCCCCTTTCCGAAGACGGATCTAGTGGGGGCAGACTTTCTCTCTTCGCCCAGGCTTGGGCAAGAGATGTACAGGATCCCTGGACGTTGGAGATTATATCTCAGGGATACCTTCTGGATTTCAAAACTTCTCCTCCACAAGGGAGGTTTCATCTGTCAAGGTTATCAACAAACCTAGTAAAGAAAGAGGCATTTCTACAATGTGTACAAGACCTCTTAGTGATGGGAGTGATCCACCCAGTTCCGCGAATGGAACAGGGGCAAGGGTTTTATTCAAATCTGTTTGTGGTTCCCAAGAAAGAGGGAACCTTCAGACCAATCTTAGACTTAAAAATCTTAAACAAATTCCTAAGGGTTCCATCGTTCAAGATGGAAACCATTCGGACCATCCTACCCATGATCCAAGAGGGTCAATATATGACCACAGTGGACTTAAAGGATGCCTACCTTCACATACCGATTCACAAAGATCATTATCGGTACCTAAGGTTTGCCTTTCTAGACAGGCATTACCAGTTTGTAGCTCTTCCCTTCGGGTTGGCTACGGCCCCGAGAATTTTTACAAAGGTTCTGGGCTCGTTTCTGGCGGTACTAAGACCGCGAGGCATAGCGGTGGCTCCGTACCTAGACGACATTCTGATACAAGCGTCAAGTTTTCAAAATGCAAAGTCTCATACAGAGATAGTTCTAGGATTTCTGAGGTCGCATGGGTGGAAAGTGAACGTGGAAAAGAGTAATCTGTTACCACTAACAAGGGTCCCTTTTCTAGGGACTCATATAGATTCTGTAGAGATGAAGATTTACCTGACGGAGTCCAGGTTATCAAAGATTCTCAATGCTTGCCGTGTACTTCACTCCATTCCAAGCCCATCAGTAGCTCAGTGCATGGAAGTAATCGGCTTAATGGTCGCGGCAATGGACATAGTGCCATTTGCGCACCTACATCTCAGACCGCTGCAACTATGCATGCTAAGTCAATGGAACGGGGATTACTCAGATCTGTACCCTTTGCTAAACCTGGACCAGGAGACCAGAGATTCTCTTCTCTGGTGGTTGTCACGGGTTCATCTGTCCAAAGGAATGACTTTTCGCAGACCAGATTGGACGATTGTAACAACAGATGCCAGCCTACTAGGCTGGGGAGCAGTCTGGAACTCCCTGAAGGCTCAGGGATTGTGGACTCAGGAGGAGAGCCTCCTCCCGATAAACATTCTAGAATTAAGAGCAATATTCAATGCTCTTCTAGCTTGGCCTCAGTTAGCAACACTGAGGTTCATCAGATTTCAGTCGGACAACATCACGACTGTGGTTTACATCAATCATCAAGGGGGAACCAGGAGTTCCCTAGCGATGTTGGAAGTCTCGAAGATAATTCGCTGGGCAGAGTCTCACTCTTGCCACCTGTCAGCGATCTACATCCCAGGCGTGGAGAACTGGGAGGCGGATTTTCTAAGTCGCCAGACCTTTCATCCGGGGGAGTGGGAACTCCACCCGGAGGTATTTCCTCAACTAATTCGTCGTTGGGGCAAACCGGATCTGGATCTCATGGCATCTCGCCAGAACGCCAAGCTTCCTTGTTATGGATCCAGGTCCAGGGACCCGGGTGCGGTGCTGGTAGATGCACTAGCAGCCCCTTGGGTTTTCAACATAGCTTATGTGTTTCCACCTTTTCCGTTGCTACCTCGACTGATTGCCAGGATCAAACAGGAGAGAGCATCGGTGATTCTGAAAGCGCCTGCGTGGCCACGCAGGACCTGGTATGCAGACCTAGTGGACATGTCGTCCTGTCCACCATGGTCCCTACCCCTGAGGCAGGACCTTCTAATTCAGGGTCCTTTCAACCATCCAAACCTAATTTCTCTGAGGCTGACTGCTTGGAAATTGAACGCTTGATTCTATCAAAGCGTGGGTTTTCGGATTCGGTTATTGATACATTAATACAGGCTCGGAAACCTGTTACCAGAAAAATTTACACAAGATATGGCGTAAATATTTATATTGGTGTGAATCCAAGAGTTACTCATGGAGTAAGGTTAGGATTCCTAGGATATTGTCTTTTCTACAAGAGGGTTTAGAAAAGGGCTTATCCGCTAGTTCACTAAAGGGACAGATTTCTGCTCTGTCTATTCTTTTACACAAGCGTCTGGCAGAGAATCCAGACGTCCAGGCTTTTTGTCAGGCTTTGGCTAGGATTAAGCCTGTGTTTAAAACTGTTGCTCCTCCGTGGAGCTTAAACTTGGTTCTTAAAGTTCTTCAGGGTGTTCCGTTTGAACCCCTTCATTCCATTGATATTAAGCTTTTATCTTGGAAAGTTCTGTTTTTGATGGCTATTTCCTCGGCTCGAAGAGTCTCTGAGTTATCTGCCTTACATTGTGATTCTCCTTATCTGATCTTTCATTCAGACAAGGTAGTCCTGCGTACTAAACCTGGGTTTTTACCTAAGGTTGTTTCTAACAGGAATATCAATCAAGAGATTGTTGTTCCATCGTTATGCCCTAATCCTTCTTCAAAGAAGGAACGTCTTTTGCATAATCTAGACGTGGTTCGTGCCCTGAAGTCCTACTTACAGGCAACTAAAGATTTTCGACAAACTTCTTCTCTGTTTGTCGTTTACTCTGGACAGAGGAGAGGTCAAAAGGCTTCGGCTACCTCTCTCTCTTTTTGACTTCATAGCATAATACGCTTAGCCTACGAGACTGCTGGACAGCAGCCTCCTGAAAAAATTACAGCTCATTCCACTAGAGCTGTGGCTTCCACCTGGGCCTTTAAGAATGAGGCCTCTGTTGAACAGATTTGCAAGGCTGCAACTTGGTCTTCACTTCATACTTTTTCCAAATTTTACAAATTTGACACTTTTGCTGTTTTTGGGAGAAAGGTTCTACAGGCAGTGGTTCCTTCTGTTTAATGTTCCTGCCTTGTCCCTCCCATCATCCGTGTACTTTAGCTTTGGTATTGGTACCCCATAAGTAATGGATGACCCGTGGACTGAACACACTTAACAAAAGAAAACATAATTTATGCTTACCTGATAAATTTATTTCTCTTGTAGTGTGTTCAGTCCACGGCCCGCCCTGCCTTTTTGAGGCAGGTTCTAAATTTTAAATTATAACTCCAGTCACCACTGCACCCTATAGTTTCTCCTTTCTCGTCTTGTTTCGGTCGAATGACTGGATATGACATGTGAGGGGAGGAGCTATATAGCAGCTCTGCTTGGGTGATCCTCTTGCAACTTCCTGTTGGGAAGGAGAATATATCCCATAAGTAATGGATGACCCGTGGACTGAACACACTACAAGAGAAATAAATTTATCAGGTAAGCATAAATTATGTTTTTCACTCTGCTTGAGGAGTAATAGCTGGGGTAAAATTTGTAATGGAACACTTTACGTTTCCCTTTTCTAAAGTGGGTCTCCTGGAAAAAAATAATAATAATGGCATTAATAGGTTAAAAACTTGACTTTGAGTATCATGTCTCTTTTACTTCCAATATACTTCTGTATAGCCAAAAGTATATGGACATCTAGTTATTGAGTCAAGGTGTTTCTGCCGCACACATTGCTAACAGATGCATAAAAGCTATTAAATCTCCATGTACAAACATTGACAGTACAGTGGGTCGTATTGAAGAGCTCAGTGACTTGAAATATGGCACTAAAAAACAGATGAAGGTGACACACTTTCAATACAAGAAACCTTTAAAAGAAGAGCAACGTTTCGGGGTAGCTTGAGAAAGGGACAGGAGTCCTGAAACGTTGCTCTTCTATTAAAGGTTTCTTTTATTGAAAGTGTGCCACCTTCATCTGTTGTTTCTTGCTATTTGTGGAGGTCATCAGAGGGAGGCCTGGAAGGTGTGTCACCTAACTCACTGAATTTGTGTAGGCTGTGGCCATTGGATGTGTGCTGATCCTACATGCTGCTTATTAAAATATGGCACTGTCATAGGATGCCACTTTTTTTTACAAGTCAGTTCATTGAGTTTGTGCTCAACTAGATCTGCTTCAAACAATTGTAAGTGATATTATTCTGATGTGGAAGCATCTAAGAGCAACAACAGCTTATACGTGAAGTGGTAGCAATTGCCTGTCATCTGTTGCATCACTCACTCCAAACTGCCTATTGAAGCGTCTTCAGCAAAAGAACTGTGTGCTTTGGGAGCTTCATGAAAATGGTTTTCCATGGCTGAGCAGCTGTACACAGGCCTCTCATCAACATGCGCATAGCCAAGCTTTATCTGGGGTGTTGTAAAGCACGCTGCTACTGGACTATGGAGCAATGGAAGTGTTTTCTTTGGAGTGATGAATTATGCTTCACTATCTAGCAGTCTTATGGAAGAATCTGGGTTTGGTGGATGCCAGGAAAATGCTACCTATCGGAATGCATTGTGTCTATGTATTACATGGCGTGCAGACAACTTCTCAACTGCCTGTATGCATCATTACACACTCCGCTGAGTGTGTAATGTGCTGTCCTTCACTCGCGCGACCATCAATCACTGAGAGCGTGCAACCTCTCAGTGATTTCTCTTCGACACCTCAGCAAAGAGTGTAAGAAGCAGCAGTCTCAGTCTAATGACCGCTGCATCTTACATTGCAGGAAGCAGACTCACATGTGCAAACCTGCCCTGCAAGGGCTCCGGAGCAGATTACGCTGCTTTGTACATGGAGCCCATAGTGTGTACCTTAAACTTTGGTGGAGGATAGATAGTGGTCTGGAACTTTTTTTCAGGATTTGGGCTAAGCCCTTTAGTTCCAGTGATGGATAATATTAGTGCTACAGGAAACAAAGACATTTTAAAAAACTTTCGGGCAGCAGTTTGGGAAAGTCCCTTTCCTGGGACTTTGCCTCTGTGCACAAAGGAAGGTCCATGAAGACATGGTTTGACAAGTTTGTTGTGAAGGAATTTGAGTGGCCTTCCTAGAGTCCGGACCTCAACCATATTGACCACCTTTTGGATAAATGGGAACACTGTGACCCAGACCTTCTCGTCCAACATCAGTGCCTGACCTCACAAATACTCTTATCACTGAATAGGCACATATTTCCCCAGACATACTCCAAATTCTTGTAGAAAGCCTTTTTAGAAGAGTGGCAGCCACAAAGAGAGGGGGGCAACTCCATATTGCCATTTTGTTTTGGAATGGGATGTTCAACAAGCATACACATACTTTTGGCCATATAGTGTGTGTATGTATGTGTATACATAATAAACAAAAAAACAAATGTATATATATATATATATATATATATATATATATATATGTGTGTGTGTGTTTGTAATATTAAAATCCAAATGTATTTATTCATAAGCATTTTCCTATTTTTAGCTTTCAATATTCAGATAGCAGAAGGCTATACAGCCTATTACTTTCTTGGAATTCCTTCTCCTACATATACCCCTCCTCTTGTTTTATACTGCAGATTAAGAATTTGATAAAGGTATTTGATACCTAACAGTCATTCAGGACTGCCTGCAAGTATGTGGTGGTCTTGTATAGGCCAGTGTGTGAGAGAATTCCCTGAAGAGACTTCCAGGGATATCTGGATTGTGGTAAAGCTCCCAGAGGTCACCACCATTTGTCGCTACTGTTTTCAGTATAAATTTGACAGAGCAGGCAAGGGGCATGTTGGAGGAGGATTCAGCGGATCATAACTAGACCCCTGCATTCTGTGTTTTACCTGACATACAGCAGCTTTAAGACAGCCAAAACTCAGTGTGGATAATAAAAAATAAGTTATCATCCACTTTACACCTCATTACAACCAACCTATCTCCTTGCCCTGGCACAATTAACTCTAACCTGATCCACTTAAACCCAATCCCCCTCCCAAGTGATCCTCGTAACCTCTGCAACCCTCAAAGGAATTTCTTTCTTCAACCTTTACCACTCGCAGGTCCTCCTCATCAGTTAGCTCCAAAGTGTGATTAAAACGTCTTACCTAATAAAGTAATTAGGTAGTACTGATTTGAAAAATGTCATCAGTCATGAGAATGAGCACTATATAGACTGTCATTTTTCATGAAGAGGATAACAAATGTCATTGCACTTGGAAGCACACTTTGTTTCTGTTCCTCCTTTGCTACATGTGTGTTTTTCCTCACCTAAAGAACAACACACTGCCATGCACTTGTTGCCAAGTGGTTTTGACACAGATCTTCTTCTGTTGTCTCTGGCTCATAGAAGGGTTCAGATTCTGGGTCCACTTGTAGAAGCAGTTACTCTTCTGATTCT
Source organism: Bombina bombina (assembly GCF_027579735.1). Taxonomy (NCBI): domain Eukaryota; kingdom Metazoa; phylum Chordata; class Amphibia; order Anura; family Bombinatoridae; genus Bombina; species Bombina bombina. The sequence continues at coordinate 1,124,240,451 of NC_069499.1, forward strand.
TACTCTTTTCATTATAATAGGAAGCTCAGGATTGTGAGTTTTGCTTTAGCATGAACGTTTAAGAAGTTTATCTCTACTGACAAATTGTTTAAGGCAAAGATTAGAGGGCATATAGTATTTCCTATTCCTTCCATGGATAATTTATCTTAAGAGAATCTGCTTTAAGATTCGGCGTGCCCAGCAGAATAGAGTCAATGGTAATTTGCTCAAGTTCCTTATCTTTTATCACAGGATGAATTTATTTACCAAAATTGATAGCTCTGACCTCATTTCCTTGTTATCCTGAGCCTGAAGAAAAAAGGACTTTGACAGAGATATTGCTCTTGTAGGCCTAGTACAGCAAAGCCCTGTCACCATATTTGGGTTATTTTCTACTATTGGTATGTGGGAATTACTAGGCTTCCATTTTCAGTCCATTGATTCTCAAGCTCCACCAAGATGGCAGTGTTAAGTGTTTGTCCATCAGTTGCTTGTAAATTAAAGTGTATGCACTTACGGCTAGATTACGAGTCTTGCGTTAGGCTTAAAGGACCAGTCAACACATTAGATTTGCATAAACAACAAATGTAAGATAACAAGACAATGCAATAGCACTTAGTCTGAACTTCAAATGAGTAGTAGATTTTTTAATAACAAATTTCAAAGTTATGCATATTTCCACTCCCCTTGTACCATGTGATAGCAATCAGCCAATCACAAATGCATATACGTATAGTCTGTGAATTCTTGTACATGCTCAGTAGGATCTGGTGACTCAAAAATTGTAAATATAAAAGACTGCACATTTTTTTTAATGGAAGTAAATTGGAAAGTTGTTTAAATTACATGCTGTATCTGATTCATGAAAATTTAATTTAACCTGAGTGTCCCTTTAAAAAGCAGCTTTGGCCGGTCCCGACGCTGCTTTTTAACGCCCGCTGGTATTACGAGTCTTGCAGGTACAGGTGTACCGCTCACATTTTTGGCCAGACTCGGAAATACCGCAAATCCACTTACGTCAATTGCGTATCCTATTTTTTAATGGGACTTGCATAGTGCCGGTATTATGAGTCTGCCAAAAAGTGAGCGGTAGACCCTCTCCTGTCAAGACTGGTACCGCATTTAAAAGTCAGTAGTTAAGAGTTTTACACTACAACGCTGTAGCATAAAACTCTTAACTAAAGTGCTAAAAAGTACACTAACACCCATAAACTACCTATTAACCCCTAAACAGAGGTCCCCCCACATCGCAAACACTTAAAAAAAATAATTTTAACCCCTAATCTGCCAAACCGGACATTGCCTCCACTATAATAAATATATTAACCCCTAAACGCCGCACTCCCGCCTCATTAACACTAGTTACATTTTATTAACCTCTAATCTGCCGTCCCTAACATCGCCGACACCTACCTACATTTATTAACCCCTAATCTGCCACCCCCAACATCGCCGCTACTATATTAAAGTTATTAACCCCTTAATCTAAGTCTAACCCTATAACCCCCCTAACTTAAATATAATTTAAATAAATATAAATAAAATAACTATCAACTAAATTATTCCTATTTAAAACTAAATACCTATAAAATAAACCCTAAGCTAGCTACAATATAACTAATAGTTTCATTGTAGCTAGCTTAGGGTTTATTTTTATTTTACAGGCAAGTTTGTACTTATTTTAACTACAATAGTTATTAAATAGTTATTAACTATTTAATAACTACCTAGCTAAAATAAAGACAAAAGTACTTGTAAAATAAAACCTAACCTAAGTTACAATTACACCTAACACTACAACTATAATTAAATTAATTCCCTAAATTAAATAAAATTATCTAAAGTACAAAAAAACCCCACTAAATGACAGAAAATAATAAAAAAAAATTACAAGATTTTTAAACTAATTACACCTAATCTAATCTCCCTAACAAAATAACCCCCCCCCCCCCCAATGAAAAAGCCCTACCCTACAATAAATTACAAATAGCCCTTAAGGGGCTAATTACAAATAGCCCTTTTGCGGTGCATTGCCCCAAAGTAATCAGCTCTTTTACCTGTAAAAAAAATTACAAATCCCCACCCCAACATTAAAACCCACCACCCATACAACCAACCCACCCACCCAATCCCCCCTTAAAAAAACCTAACACTAACTCCCTGAAGATCACCCTACCGGGAGACGTCTTCATCCAACCGGGCAGAAGTGATCCTCCAGACGGGCAGAATCTATCTTCATCCATCCGACGCAAAGCGGCTCCAGCTTCAAGACATCCGACGCGGACCATCCTCTTCATCCGGAGTCTTCTTACTGAGTGAAGGTACCTTTAAGTGACGTCATCCAAGATGGCGTCCCTTCAATTCCGATTGGCTGATAGAATTCTATCAGCCAATCGGAATGTCTTGAAGATGGACCCGCTCCGCGCCGGATGGATAAAGATAGAAGATGCCGTCTGGATGAAGACTTCTGCCCGTCTGGAGGACCACTAATTCCCAGCTTGGATGAAGACTTCTGCCCGTCTGGAGGACCACTTCTGCCCAGTTGGATGAAGACGTCTGCCGGTAGGGTGATCTTCAGGGGGTTAGTGTTAGGTTTTTTGTTAAGGGGGGATTGGGTGGGTTTTAGAGTAGGGTTGGTTGTGTGGGTGGTGGGTTTTAATGTTGGGGGGGATTTGTAATTTTTTTTACAGGTAAAAGAGCTGATTACTTTGGGGCAATGCCCCGCAAAAGGCCCTTTCAAGGGCTATTTGTAATTTAGTGTAGGGTAGGGCTTTTTTTTATTTTGGTTTTTTTTTTTTATTTTGTTATTGTTTTTAATTTAGGGAATTAATTTAATTATAGTGTAGTGTTAGGTGTAATTGTAACTTAGGTTAGGTTTTATTTTACAGGTACTTTTGTAATTATTTTAACTAGGTAGTTTATTAAATAGTTAATAACTATTTAGTAACTATTTTATCTAGTTAAAATAAATACAAACTTGTCTGTAAAATAAAAATAAACCCCTAAGTTAGCTACAATGTAACTATTAGTTATATTGTAACTATCTTAGGGTTTATTTTATAGGTAAGTATTTAGTTTTAAATAGGAATAATTTAGTTAATGATAGTTATATTTATTTAGATTTATTTTAATTATATTTAAGTTAGGGGGTGTTAGGGTTAGACTCAGATTTAGGGGTTAATATGTTTATTATAGTTGCAGCGACGTTGGTGCGGCAGATTAGGGGTTAATAAATGCAGGTAGGTGTCGGCGATGTTAGGGACGGCAGATTAGGGGTTAACAATATTTAACTAATGTTTGCGGGAGTGTGGTGGTTTAGGGGTTAATATATTTATTATAGTGGCTGCGGTGTCCGGAGCGGCAGATTAGGGGTTAATAATGTAGGTTTCGGCGATGTCGGGGGCGGCAGATTAGGGGTTAATAAGTGTAATATTAGGGGTGTTTAGACTCGGATTCATGTTAGGGTGTTAGGTGTAGACATAAATTTTATTTCCCCATAGGATTCAATGGGGCTGCGTTAAGAGCTAAACGCCGCTTTTTTGCAAGTGTTAGGTTTTTTTTCAGCCGGCTCTCCCCCATTGACTCCTATGGGGAAATCATATACAAGCACGTTCAGCCAGCTCACCGCTAACGTACGCAGCGTTGGTATTGAGGTGAGATGTGGAGCAAAATTTTGCTCTACGCACGCTTTTTTTGCGGTTAATGCCGAGATTGTAAAAAGTGCTGTCTGTAAGTGAGCGGTGAGCATAAACTGCTCGTTAGCACCGCACCCCTGTTAACGCAAAACTCGTAATCTAGCCGTTAGTTATTTTTCAGGGAAAATGTTGATTCATCCTATGTTTATCTTGGTTCAGAAATCAACTTTATTGAAATTAAGGTTTCAAGTTTTAATACATCATCGGTTTGAAAGTAACAAATAGGTTATCCCAGAGGCAGAACTTTTTTTACACTTTCTGCGATGAGATTGTTTTAGTAAAACATTTTCTGCAGATCATCTTTAAATAAAATTCAATTTTAAATTAGGCAGTTCAATTGCAATGTGTTGGTTAACTGGAGAATAAAGCAATTTTTACAATTTTATAATATAGTGCAGTAGTTGAAGATTGCATTGCAAATTAGCTGCAGACAAAAAAATATATATGTAAATAAACTTGTTTCCTTTTCTTAGTCGAGCATAGAAATGTAGTAATAAAAAAGGTGCGTTGCTGATACGAATGTGTTACAAACTGGGAAAGGCTAAGAGGCAGGTTTGAAAAAATCTGAGAGCTAGTCAACAATCAATGGACTGCTCACTTCAAACAGCACTTTGCTCTAGATCAGAGCTTTCTAAACTTTTCATGTTGGTGACACACTTTTTAGACCTACATCATTTTACGACACAGTAATTAATTCAGTTGTACTAGCAAAAAGGAGGTTAAACTAACTTGTTTTAAGAGATACGGACACATACATAAATTATATAATAACAAAATGTATTTACAAGTAACAGTATGTATGTGCAAGAATTAAAAAAAGTTTAATAACACCAATAGCTACTTACTATTTTAATTTGATGTATGAGGTTGATGGGATGAACTCAATTTCTGAATATTTGGTGGAATATTAGATAAAGACACCCACATTTCATCAAGCATTTTTAAGTTTCCACTTCCTATCCATATATCAAGAGCTAAAGCAGCAATACACTACTGGGAGCTAGTTGCAATAAACCCCCACTGACTTTTGACTTCAGGTCAGCGTTTAAGCTGCCACCCTCAGAGCTCGGTGAGTCCGATTGACTACTGCCCACACTGCAAACACACTGCTGTCCCACTCAATGACTATACATGCAGTCACGAGCCAATTAAGGAGACTACACATGCAGTCAGGAGCCAATGTGCCGCCAAAGCCGCCAATGGGAATAGTTTCAGTTCCCACTGAGCTGCGCCAATTGGTTAAGATGATCTGTGACCCACAAAGTATCAATCATGTGTCAACCATGTGATATGCGTAGCAGGCAGGCGGAAAGTCAGAAACCAAAAAATTTAATTTAAAAAAATTTGTGCTGAAGCAGGGACACACCTACACACTGCTGCCGACACACTAGTGTGTCCCGACACACAGTTTGGAAAGCACTGCTCTAGATGCACTTACACAGTGCAGCCAGATTACAGCTCTGTTTGAAGAGAACAGTCTAAAGTAGAGCAGCGCTGCAAAGTTAAAGTGCATACAGTTCCTGCATGTGCCCTGCTCTTTCTGCAGACATGATGCATTTTCTGCGATGACATCTTAGATCACTGCATGTTCTGCCTTGGGGTAGGTTATTATTACAATTTTTTACCTTTGTGGGGAAAAACTTTATTTTACAAGTGGCAAAGCACTTTATATAGGAAATATAGCTTCTCCCAAGGGCCAGTATCATAGAGATTTAGATGAGAAGCTGTGCAAGGCAGCTACCTAGTCTTCCTTGCTTACTGTTACTTTCAATAAATAATATAGTTTCAGTGTGTTTGCTTCTTTTCATATATCTTTTGAACGAAGGATATATATATATATATATATATATATATATATATATATATATATACAGGGAGTGCAGAATTATTAGGCAAGTTGTATTTTTGAGGATTAATTTTATTATTGAACAACAACCATGTTCTCAATGAACCCAAAAAACTAATTAATATCAAAGCTGAATAGTTTTGGAAGTAGTTTTTAGTTTGTTTTTAGTTATAGCTATTTTAGGGGGATATCTGTGTGTGCAGGTGACTATTACTGTGCATAATTATTAGGCAACTTAACAAAAAACAAATATATACCCATTTCAATTATTTATTTTTACCAGTGAAACCAATATAACATCTCAACATTCACAAATATACATTTCTGACATTCAAAAAAAACAAAAAAAAAACAAATCGGTGACCAATATAGCCACCTTTCTTTGCAAGGACACTCAAAAGCCTGCCATCCATGGATTCTGTCAGTGTTTTGATCTGTTCACCATCAACATTGCGTGCAGCAGCAACCACAGCCTCCCAGACACTGTTCAGAGAGGTGTACTGTTTTCCCTCCTTGTAAATCTCACATTTGATGATGGACCACAGGTTCTCAATGGGGTTTAGATCAGGTGAACAAGGAGGCCATGTCATTAGATTTTCTTCTTTTATACCCTTTCTTGCCAGCCACGCTGTGGAGTACTTGGACGTGTGTGATGGAGCATTGTCCTGCATGAAAATCATGTTTTTCTTGAAGGATGCAGACTTCTTCCTGTACCACTGCTTGAAGAAGGTGTCTTCCAGAAACTGGCAGTAGGACTGGGAGTTGAGCTTGACTCCATCCTCAACCGAAAAGGCCCCACAAGCTCATCTTTGATGATACCAGCCCAAACCAGTACTCCACCTCCACCTTGCTGGCGTCTGAGTCGGACTGGAGCTCTCTGCCCTTTACTAATCCAGCCACGGGCCCATCCATCTGGCCCATCAAGACTCACTCTCATTTCATCAGTCCATAAAACCTTAGAAAAATCAGTCTTGAGATATTTCTTGGCCCAGTCTTGACGTTTCAGCTTGTGTGTCTTGTTCAGTGGTGGTCGTCTTTCAGCCTTTCTTACCTTGGCCATGTCTCTGAGTATTGCACACCTTGTGCTTTTGGGCACTCCAGTGATGTTGCAGCTCTGAAATATGGCCAAACTGGTGGCAAGTGGCATCTTGGCAGCTGCACGCTTGACTTTTCTCAGTTCATGGGCAGTTATTTTGCGCCTTGGTTTTTCCACACGCTTCTTGCGACCCTGCTGACTATTTTGAATGAAACGCTTGATTGTTCGATGATCACGCTTCAGAAGCGCTGCAATTTTAAGAGTGCTGCATCCCTCTGCAAGATATCTCACTATTTTTGGCTTTTCTGAGCCTGTCAAGTCCTTCTTTTGACCCATTTTGCCAAAGGAAAGGAAGTTGCCTAATAATTATGCACACCTGATATAGGGTGTTGATGTCATTAGACCACACCCCTTCTCATTACAGAGATGCACATCACCTAATATGCTTAATAGGTAGTAGGCTTTCGAGCCTATACAGCTTGGAGTAAGACAACATGCATAAAGAGGATGATGTGGTCAAAATACTCATTTGCCTAATAATTCTGCACTCCCTGTATATATATATATATATATATATATATATATATATATATATATGTGTGTGTTCTTCCTAAATCCTAGGTGTCTTTTTTTTCTCCCATTTTTTCTTGTGGGTACTGTGTATTAAATAAAACAATCTTTATACTTACTGATAAATGTATTTTACAATCTCAAAGTAGTGACAGATGAGGGGCTTTTGGATACAATATTATTATTATTTTTTTTAAACCAAAATAATAATACAAAAATACAATATTCCTTAAAAATATTAAAAAACACAGTCCAATAATGTACCAGAGTCCTTTATAATTCAGAGGGTCCCAATCAATGTAGAAATACCAAGCAGATCCAGGCAGCTCTTCTAGAATGTCACGCCAGACAAGGAAGATTCTATGATACAAGAAATAGAAGGCGCCACATAGTGCAAATCAGAAGGTCACATAAAATAAAAAAATGTACAGAAGGAATCAGTCCTACTCACATGGGAGAAAGCACAATTAGTGCTAAACAGGCAGGCCGGATCCAAAAAAGTCGTCCGGCAGACTCTCAGGCAGCTCAGCAACAGGTGTTATCCTCGTCCCACAGTAGAAGGAGTACAGGGAAAAACACACACACAGCAAACCAGCAGCAAGCTGTGAGGAATCAGTGTAACACCCTTGTATGTGAATATATGTTTAATCAGCCACTCAGTCTCACACCCCACTTCGGGTATTATTTCAAGAATAAACCCTGGTTTGCTCATAGACATGAGGGTGACCTGCATAGGTCAAAGGTAGTGGAACAGTACTGCAAAGTACCTATACACCGATGAGTAAATGAAGGTAGCTACACTAACTAAAAGCAATATGTGAGAGGTATGTGTGAAAAGTAAAATACCAGAGCTCATAGAATAGATAAATGCAGCAGGACTTTAAGTGTGTAAAATGTGGTTTGTATCGTCTCAGGCAAGAACAGTGGTATAACAACAGTTTTGGTATGGTATAGCACAAGCAAACTGAATGGTAGTAGATTGAAACTTAAATGGACACAATACCGTAAATTTGTTGTGATCTCCGGAGCTGGTTGAGCTAACACACTGCAAGACTTCAGGGAATCCTGTGACTGAGACTCAATTTCGGCGCGCCGCTCTGCAGAGTGACGTAACACGCTCCAGCGTGTTTGCGGTGCAGTACTGTGAGGAAAGGAAAACTGGTGAGAAAATGCAAGTTATAAATTACCAATCAGATGGTAAGATTGAGGTCCGATATTGAGGAGTAACAAGACGAAAATCCAGAATACATAAATAAGACTTCAGGTTCCAATTGAGGAAATTCTAATAGTGGCTAGCATAAAGATTCCAGTGAATTCAAATTACCTAGCAACGTATGGTGTGCAAGGTAAGCTTAAATAGGAAGTGCTGGTCACATGATGTAAAAGTTAAAGTGACAGTATGACGATCAGCTGTATCCTGACAGTATACCCCCCTCAAGGAGTCCCCTACCCATCAAGGGTGAGGGCGGTCAGGATGACGACGATGAAAGAGGGATACCAAGCGAGGAGCGGAGATGTTGGAAACAGGTTCCCATGAATCCTCATCAGGTCCATAGTCCTTCCAACGGACAAGGTACTGCAAGGTACGTCTGTAGAAACGAGAATCAAGTATATCTGCAACCTCGTAGGATTTTAAATCTGGATCTGGAATGGGAAGAGATGTCTGCGTGACAGGAGTTCTCGTAGGTAGGTGAGGCTTAAGCAAGGAAACATGAAAGGTGGGATGAATTTTAAATGATGGTGGTAAATCCAAAGTAACAGCATTCAAGTTAAAATAACCCTGATGATTTTGTAAGGTCCGATGAAAAGACTGCCCAATTTCCTACAAGGAATTTGTAATTTGAGGTTCTTTGTAGATAACCAAACTAGATCTCCAGGTTTGTACGAAGGTGACTGAGATCTCCTTAGATCGTAATAGTGTTTCTGCTTGGCTTGAGCTAAAGTTAGAGTTTCTTGCAGTAGCTTAAAGATTTGCTTCAAGCTATTCACAGATACTGTTACCATAGGAGAAATGTTGTCATTCCTGTGCAGTAGATGATAAGTAGGGTGATAGCCATAATTGACGTAAAAAGGAGTAAGCTTAGTTGAGGAATTAATTGTGTTGTTAAAAGAGAATTCAGCAGTTGGAATAAAAGTATACCAGTCGTCTTGTTGGAAGTTGCAAAAACATCTAAGGTATTGCTCAAGAGTCTGATTTGTCCTCTCGGTCTGACCGTTCGACTGGGAATGGTATGCTGAAGTAAGATGCCTATCGATGTTCAAGGACTTGCAAAGATGAATCCAAAATTTAGAAGTAAATTGGGACCCCCTGTCAGTTGTCACAGAATCAGGGAGTCCATGAAGCCGTACTATATGTTTTAGGAAGGCTTGAGCTGTTTCTGATGCAGTAGGAAGTCCTATCATAGGGATAAAATGGGCCATTTTGGAGAACTGATCGACGACAACTAATATGGTGTTATGGTTAGATGAAGTAGGAAGTTCCACAATGAAATCCATAGCAATATGCCGCCACGGCCTGTCCGCTATAGGTAGAGATAGAAGGTGGCCATAAGGCCTGATATGTGAAGGTTTGGAAGTAGTGCAAACAGAACAAGATCGAACATAATGTTTCACACTGTTTGCAAGTCCAGGCCACCAGAAATCCCTTTGGATGAGGTGTATCATTTTCCGAATTCCAGGGTGTCCGGAGAGAGGAGCTTCATATGCATTGCGCAGCACTGTATCTCTGATAGTCTGAGGAACAAATATTTTCCCCCCTGAATGGTAAAGACCCTGAGAATCCTTTTGTAGTCGTAAACTTTGTATACTTGCATCCCTCCTCTGGTGTTTCCGAAAATAAGCAACTTGGTGCATGGTTATACCAATAAATTTATGTGGTGGGATTATAGTATCCTGTATATACTGCTTGGAAGGTCTGGAAGTGGATCTAGAAAGAGCATCAGCCTTTTGGTTTCTGGAAGCTGGGCGGTAGGTGATAAAGAAGTTAAATCGAGTAAAGAAAAGGCTCCACCGACATTGACGAGCAGACAACGTTTTATTAGTCTTTAAATACTGCAAGTTCCTGTGGTCGGTATAGATAATGATGGGATGGCTTGCACCTTCCAGCAAATGCCTCCAAAATTCAAGAGCCGCCTTGATTGCTAAGAGCTCCTTTTCGCCAATAGAGTAATTAAGTTCGGCGTTATTCATAGTTCTTGAATAATATGCTACTGGATGTAAAGGTTCCTGCTCCGAATGTTTTTGGGAAAGAATAGCGCCTAGGGCATAGTCCGAAGCATCCACTTCAAGGAAGAACTGCTTGTCAGGATCTGGAAATTGAAGGATAGGAGCGGTGACAAACTTTTCCTTAAGTATTCGAAAAGATTGATCCGCTTGAGGAGTCCAAAGAAATTTGCTTGATTTTCTTGTAAGTGCAGTGAGAGGTTTTACTATTGCTGAGAAGTCTCTAATGAACTTCCTATAAAAGTTGGAGAAGCCCAAAAATCTCTGCACATCCTTTTTGGAAGATGGAGGGGGCCAGTTGGTAATGGCCTCTACTTTGTTTAATTCCATCTTAATACCACCAGGTGAAATGTGGTAGCCAAGGAACGTGATAGTCTCGGAATGGAAGATACATTTCTCCAATTTAGCAAATAGTTGATTCTCTCTGAGTCTGAGTAAAACAGTCCTGACATGATTAATGTGATGGTCAAAGGTATCTGAATATATAAGGATATCATCCAAATAGATGACAACACATGTGTCAAGTAGGTCCTGAAAGAGATGATTTATAAAATATTGAAACGTGGCTGGTGCGTTGCACAACCCGAATGGCATTACAAGATATTCATAAAGGCCATATCGGGTGCGGAACGCTGTGAGCCACTCGTCTCCCTCTCTTATCCTGACCAAATTGTAAGCACCTCGTAAGTCAAGCTTAGTGTATATTTTGGCACCCTGAAGTCGTTCAATCAACTCCGGGATAAGGGGGAGAGCATATCGATTTTTGATTGTACACTTATTGAGATCCCTGTAGTCAATGATTGGTCTGAGGGTGTCATCCTTATTCCGGACAAAAAACATTCCGGCACCTGCCGGTGAAGATGATGGCCTAATGAAGCCTTTTTCTAAATTCTCATTGAGATATTGTTTCAAATGAGTGAGCTCAGGCTGTGAGAGAGGATAGATATGTCCTACAGGGATCTTTGAACCGGGTATGAGATCAATTGGACAATCAAATGGTCTATGGGGCGGCAAAGCTTGAGCTTGTTTTTTGTCAAACACATCTTTCAAATCTGAGTACTCTTGTGGGATCAATTGTGTAGTGGACTGAAACAGAATAGGTACAGACCTGCAGTTAGTAATACAGAACTGTGAGTCAAAGGTAAGTGTGCCCTGTAGCCAATTTATGGAGGGCTGGTGATGTTTCAGCCAATTAAATCCCAAGATTAAAGGAAAAAGAGGTGAGTGTATAACATCAAAGGAGCGAACTTCAGTATGACCATTAGGGAAAACTAACTGTAAAGGTCGAGTGTGGTGCAATATAGGACCTGAATTAATTAAAGAGCCATCTACAACACGAATTGCAAGTGATATAGATTTCTCCAACATAGGTGTGTCCGGTCCACGGCGTCATCCTTACTTGTGGGATATTCTCTTCCCCAACAGGAAATGACAAAGAGCCCAGCAAAGCTGGTCACATGATCCCTCCTAGGCTCCGCCTACCCCAGTCATTCTCTTTGCCGTTGTACAGGCAACATCTCCACGGAGATGGCTTAGAGTTTTTTAGTGTTTAACTGTAGTTTTTCATTATTCAATCAAGAGTTTGTTATTTTCAAATAGTGCTGGTACGTACTATTTACTCAGAAACAGAAAAGAGATGAAGAATTCTGTTTGTATGAGGAAAATGATTTTAGCAACCGTAACTAAAATCCATGGCTGTTCCACACAGGACTGTTGAGAGCAATTAACTTCAGTTGGGGGAACAGTTTGCAGTCCCTTGCTGCTTGAGGTATGACACATTCTAACAAGACGATGTAATGCTGGAAGCTGTCATTTTCCCTATGGGATCCGGTAAGCCATGTTTATTACGATTGTAAATAAGGGCTTCACAAGGGCTTATTTAAACTGTAGACTTTTTCTGGGCTAAATCGATTGATTATTAACACATATTTAGCCTTGAGGAATCATTTTATCTGGGTATTTTGATATAATAATATCGGCAGGCACTGTTTTAGACACCTTATTCTTTAGGGGCTTTCCCAAAGCATAGGCAGAGTCTCATTTTCGCGCCGGTGTTGCGCACTTGTTTTTGAGAGGCATGGCATGCAGTCGCATGTGAGAGGAGCTCTGATACTTATAAAAGACTTCTGAAGGCGTCATTTGGTATCGTATTCCCCTTTGGGTTTGGTTGGGTCTCAGCAAAGCAGATACCAGGGACTGTAAAGGGGTTTAAAGCTTAAAACGGCTCCGGTTCCGTTATTTTAAGGGTTAAAGCTTCCAAAATTGGTGTGCAATATTTTCAAGGCTTTAAGACGCTGTGGTGAAAATTTGGTGAATTTTGAACAATTCCTTCATGTTTTTTCGCAATTGCAGTAATAAAGTGTGTTCAGTTTAAAATTTAAAGTGACAGTAACGGTTTTATTTTAAAACGTTTTTTGTACTTTCTGATCAAGTTTATGCCTGTTTAACATGTCTGAACTACCAGATAGACTGTGTTCTGAATGTGGGGAAGCCAGAATTCCTATTCATTTAAATAAATGTGATTTATGTGATAATGACAATGATGCCCAAGATGATTCCTCAAGTGAGGGGAGTAAGCATGGTACTGCATCATTCCCTCCTTCGTCTACACGAGTCTTGCCCACTCAGGAGGCCCCTAGTACATCTAGCGCGCCAATACTCCTTACTATGCAACAATTAACGGCTGTAATGGATAATTCTGTCAAAAACATTTTAGCCAAAATGAACCCTTGTCAGCGTAAGCGTGGCTGCTCTGTTTTAGTTACTGAAGAGCATGACGACGCTGATATTAATATCTCTGAAGGGCCCCTAACCCAATCTGAGGGGGCCAGGGAGGTTTTGTCTGAGGGAGAAATTACTGATTTAGGGAACATTTCTCAGCAGGCTGAATCTGATGTGATTACATTTAAATTTAAATTGGAACATCTCCGCATTTTGCTTAAGGAGGTATTATCCACTCTGGATGATTGTGAAAATTTAGTCATCCCAGAAAAACTATGTAAAATGGACAAGTTCCTAGAGGTGCCGGGGCTCCCAGAAGCTTTTCCTATACCCAAGCGGGTGGCGGACATTGTTAATAAAGAATGGGAAAGGCCCGGTATTCCTTTCGTCCCTCCCCCCATATTTAAAAAATTGTTTCCTATGGTCGACCCCAGAAAGGACTTATGGCAGTCAGTCCCCAAGGTCGAGGGAGCGGTTTCTACTTTAAACAAACGCACCACTATTCCCATAGAGGATAGTTGTGCTTTCAAAGATCCTATGGATAAAAAATTAGAAGGTTTGCTTAAAAGGATGTTTGTTCAGCAGGGTTACCTTCTACAACCCATTTCATGCATTGTCCCTGTCACTACTGCCGCATATTTCTGGTTTGATGAACTGCTTAAGGTGCTCGATAGTGACTCTCCTCCTTATGAGGAGATTATGGACAGAATCAATGCTCTCAAATTGGCTAATTCTTTCACTCTAGACGCCTCTTTGCAATTGGCTAAGTTAGCGGCTAAGAACTCCGGGTTTGCTATTGTGGCGCGCAGAGCGCTTTGGTTGAAATCTTGGTCGGCTGATGCGTCTTCCAAGAACAAGCTACTAAACATTCCTTTCAAGGGGAAAACGTTGTTTGGTCCTGACTTGAAGGAGATTATCTCTGATATCACTGGGGGTAAGGGCCACGCCCTTCCTCAGGATCGGCCTTTCAAGGCAAAAAATAGACCTAATTTTCGTCCCTTTCGTAAAAACGGACCAGCCCAAGGTGCTACGTCCTCTAAGCAAGAGGGTAATACTTCTCAGGCCAAGCCAGCTTGGAGACCAATGCAAGGCTGGAACAAGGGAAAGCAGGCCAAGAAACCTGCCACTGCTACCAAGACAGCATGAAATATTGGCCCCCGATCCGGGACCGGATCTGGTGGGGGGCAGACTCTCTCTCTTCGCTCAGGCTTGGGCAAGAGATGTTCTGGATCCTTGGGCGCTAGAAATAGTCTCCCAGGGTTATCTTCTGGAATTCAAGGGACTTCCCCCAAGGGGGAGGTTCCACAGGTCGCAGTTGTCTTCAGACCACATAAAAAGACAGGCGTTCTTACATTGTGTAGAAGACCTGTTAAAAATGGGAGTGATTCATCCTGTTCCATTAAGAGAACAAGGGATGGGGTTCTACTCCAATCTGTTCATAGTTCCCAAAAAAGAGGGAACGTTCAGACCAATCCTAGATCTCAAGATCTTAAACAAATTTCTCAAGGTCCCATCGTTCAAGATGGAAACCATTCGAACTATCCTTCCTTCCATCCAGGAAGGTCAATTCATGACCACGGTGGATTTAAAGGATGCGTATCTACATATTCCTATCCACAAGGAACATCATCGGTTCCTAAGGTTTGCATTCCTGGACAAACATTACCAGTTCGTGGCGCTTCCTTTCGGATTAGCCACTGCTCCAAGGATTTTCACAAAGGTACTAGGGTCCCTTCTAGCGGTGCTAAGACCAAGGGGCATTGCAGTAGTACCTTACCTGGACGACATTCTAATTCAAGCGTCGTCCCTTCCTCAAGCAAAGGCTCACACGGACATTGTCCTGGCCTTTCTCAGATCTCACGGCTGGAAAGTGAACGTGGAAAAGAGTTCTCTATCCCCGTCAACAAGGGTTCCCTTCTTGGGAACAATTATAGACTCCTTAGAAATGAGGATCTTTCTAACAGAGGCCAGAAAAACAAAGCTTCTGGACTCTTGTCGGATACTTCATTCCGTTCCTCTTCCTTCCATAGCTCAGTGCATGGAAGTGATCGGGTTAATGGTGGCGGCGATGGACATAGTTCCTTTTGCGCGCATTCATCTAAGACCATTACAACTGTGCATGCTCAGTCAGTGGAATGGGGACTATACAGACTTGTCTCCGAAGATACAAGTAAATCAGAGAACCAGAGACTCACTCCGTTGGTGGCTGTCCCTGGACAATTTGTCTCAAGGGATGATGTTCCACAGACCAGAGTGGGTCATTGTCACGACCGACGCCAGTCTGATAGGCTGGGGCGCGGTCTGGGGATCCCTGAAAGCTCAGGGTCTTTGGTCTCGGGAAGAATCTCTTCTACCGATAAATATTCTGGAACTGAGAGCGATATTCAATGCTCTCCAGGCCTGGCCCCAGCTTGCGAGGACCAGGTTCATACGGTTTCAATCAGACAACATGACGACTGTTGCGTACATCAACCATCAGGGGGGAACAAGGAGTTCCCTAGCGATGGAAGAAGTAACCAAAATTATTCTTTGGGCGGAGTCTCACTCCTGCCACCTGTCTGCTATCCACATCCCAGGAGTGGAAAATTGGGAAGCGGATTTTCTGAGTCGGCAGACATTGCATCCGGGGGAGTGGGAACTCCATCCGGAAATCTTTGCCCAAGTCACTCACCTGTGGGGCATTCCAGACATGGATCTGATGGCCTCTCGTCAGAACTTCAAAGTTCCTTGCTACGGGGCCAGATCCAGGGATCCCAAGGCGGCTCTAGTGGATGCACTAGTAGCACCTTGGACCTTCAAACTAGCTTATGTGTTCCCGCCATTTCCTCTCATCCCCAGGCTGATAGCCAGGATCAAGCAGGAGAGGGCGTCGGTGATCTTGATAGCTCCTGCGTGGCCACGCAGGACTTGGTATGCAGATCTGGTGAATATGTCATCGGCTCCACCTTGGAAGCTACCTTTGAGACGAGACCTTCTTGTTCAGGGTCCGTTCGAACATCCGAATCTGGTTTCACTCCAGCTGACTGCTTGGAGATTGAACGCTTGATTTTATCGAAGCGAGGATTCTCAGATTCTGTTATCGATACTCTTGTTCAGGCCAGAAAGCCTGTGACTAGAAAGATTTACCACAAAATTTGGAAAAAATATATCTGTTGGTGTGAATCTAAAGGATTCCCTTGGGACAAGGTTAAGATTCCTAGGATTCTATCCTTCCTTCAAGAAGGATTGGAAAAAGGATTATCTGCAAGTTCCCTGAAGGGACAGATTTCTGCCTTGTCGGTATTACTTCACAAAAAGCTGGCAGCTGTGCCAGATGTTCAAGCCTTTGTTCAGGCTCTGGTTAGAATCAAGCCTGTTTACAAACCTTTGACTCCTCCTTGGAGTCTCAATTTAGTTCTTTCAGTTCTTCAGGGGGTTCCGTTTGAACCCTTACATTCCGTTGATATTAAGTTATTATCTTGGAAAGTTTTGTTTTTAGTTGCGATTTCTTCTGCTAGAAGAGTCTCAGAATTATCTGCTCTGCAGTGTTCTCCTCCTTATCTGGTGTTCCATGCAGATAAGGTGGTTTTACGTACTAAACCTGGTTTTCTTCCAAAAGTTGTTTCTAACAAAAACATTAACCAGGAGATTATCGTACCTTCTCTGTGTCCAAAACCAGTTTCAAAGAAGGAACGTTTGTTGCACAATTTGGATGTTGTTCGCGCTCTAAAATTCTATTTAGATGCTACAAAGGATTTTAGACAAACATCTTCCTTGTTTGTTGTTTATTCAGGTAAAAGGAGAGGTCAAAAAGCAACTTCTACCTCTCTCTCTTTTTGGATTAAAAGCATCATCAGATTGGCTTACGAGACTGCCGGACGGCAGCCTCCCGAAAGAATCACAGCTCATTCCACTAGGGCTGTGGCTTCCACATGGGCCTTCAAGAACGAGGCTTCTGTTGATCAGATATGTAGGGCAGCGACTTGGTCTTCACTGCACACTTTTACCAAATTTTACAAGTTTGATACTTTTGCTTCTTCTGAGGCTATTTTTGGGAGAAAGGTTTTGCAAGCCGTGGTGCCTTCCATTTAGGTGACCTGATTTGCTCCCTCCCTTCATCCGTGTCCTAAAGCTTTGGTATTGGTTCCCACAAGTAAGGATGACGCCGTGGACCGGACACACCTATGTTGGAGAAAACAGAATTTATGTTTACCTGATAAATTTCTTTCTCCAACGGTGTGTCCGGTCCACGGCCCGCCCTGGTTTTTTTTAATCAGGTCTGATATTTTTTTTTTTCTTTAACTACAGTCACCACGGTACCATATGGTTTCTCCTATGCAAATATTCCTCCTTAACGTCGGTCGAATGACTGGGGTAGGCGGAGCCTAGGAGGGATCATGTGACCAGCTTTGCTGGGCTCTTTGCCATTTCCTGTTGGGGAAGAGAATATCCCACAAGTAAGGATGACGCCGTGGACCGGACACACCGTTGGAGAAAGAAATTTATCAGGTAAACATAAATTCTGTTTTTTTTATTAGTGGAATTTCTCCAACATAGGTGTGTCCGGTCCACGGCGTCATCCTTACTTGTGGGATATTCTCTTCCCCAACAGGAAATGGCAAAGAGCCCAGCAAAGCTGGTCACATGATCCCTCCTAGGCTCCGCCTACCCCAGTCATTCTCTTTGCCGTTGTACAGGCAACATCTCCACGGAGATGGCTTAGAGTTTTTTAGTGTTTAACTGTAGTTTTTATTATTCAATCAAGAGTTTGTT
Organism: Bombina bombina; assembly: GCF_027579735.1. Classification (NCBI taxonomy): domain Eukaryota; kingdom Metazoa; phylum Chordata; class Amphibia; order Anura; family Bombinatoridae; genus Bombina; species Bombina bombina. The sequence continues at coordinate 1,124,258,272 of NC_069499.1, forward strand.
ATTTTAAAATAGTGCTGGTATGTACTATTTACTCAGAAACAGAAAAGAGATGAAGATTTCTGTTTGTATGAGGAAAATGATTTTAGCAACCGTTACTAAAATCCATGGCTGTTCCACACAGGACTGTTGAGAGGAATTAACTTCAGTTGGGGGAACAGTGAGCAGTCTCTTGCTGCTTGAGGTATGACACATTCTAACAAGACGATGTAATGCTGGAAGCTGTCATTTTCCCTATGGGATCCGGTAAGCCATGTTTATTAAGATAGTAAATAAGGGCTTCACAAGGGCTTATTAAGACTGTAGACTTTTTCTGGGCTAAATCGATTCATTATTAACACATATTTAGCCTTGAGGAATCATTTAATCTGGGTATTTTGATAAGATTATATCGACAGAGCCTCATTTTCGCGCCGGTGTTGCGCACTTGTTTTTGAGAGGCATGTCATGCAGTCGCATGTGTGAGGAGCTCTGATACATAGAAAAGACTTTCTGAAGGCGTCATTTGGTATCGTATTCCCCTTTGGGCTTGGTTGGGTCTCAGCAAAGCAGATACCAGGGACTGTAAAGGGGTTAAAGTTAAAAACGGCTCCGGTTCCGTTATTTTAAGGGTTAAAGCTTCCAAATTTGGTGTGCAATACTTTTAAGGCTTTAAGACACTGTGGTGAAATTTTGGTGAATTTTGAACAATTCCTTCATATTTTTTCGCAATTGCAGTAATAAAGTGTGTTCAGTTTAAAATTTAAAGTGACAGTAACGGTTTTATTTTAAAACGTTTTTTGTACTTTGTTATCAAGTTTATGCCTGTTTAACATGTCTGAACTACCAGATAGACTGTGTTCTGAATGTGGGGAAGCCAGAGTTCCTTCTCATTTAAATAAATGTGATTTATGTGACAATGACAATGATGCCCAAGATGATTCCTCAAGTGAGGGGAGTAAGCATGGTACTGCATCATTCCCTCCTTCGTCTACACGAGTCTTGCCCACTCAGGAGGCCCCTAGTACATCTAGCGCGCCAATACTCCTTACTATGCAACAATTAACGGCTGTAATGGATAATTCTGTCAAAAACATTTTAGCCAAAATGCACACTTATCAGCGTAAGCGCGACTGCTCTGTTTTAGATACTGAAGAGCGTGACGACGCTGATAATAATGGTTCTGAAGGGCCCCTAAACCAGTCTGATGGGGCCAGGGAGGTTTTGTCTGAGGGAGAAATTACTGATTCAGGGAACATTTCTCAACAAGCTGAACCTGATGTGATTACGTTTAAATTTAAGTTGGAACATCTCCGCATTCTGCTTAAGGAGGTATTATCCACTCTGGATGATTGTGACAAGTTGGTCATCCCAGAGAAACTATGTAAAATGGACAAGTTCCTAGAGGTCCCGGGGCTCCCAGAAGCTTTTCCTATACCCAAGCGGGTGGCGGACATTGTAAATAAAGAATGGGAAAGGCCCGGTATTCCTTTCGTCCCTCCCCCCATATTTAAAAAATTGTTTCCTATGGTCGACCCCAGAAAGGACTTATGGCAGACAGTCCCCAAGGTCGAGGGAGCGGTTTCCACTTTAAACAAACGCACCACTATACCCATAGAAGATAGTTGTGCTTTCAAAGATCCTATGGATAAAAAATTAGAAGGTTTACTTAAAAAGATGTTTGTTCAGCAGGGTTACCTTCTACAACCAATTTCATGCATTGTCCCTGTCGCTACAGCCGCGTGTTTCTGGTTCGATGAGCTGGTAAAGGCGGTCGATAGTGATTCTCCTCCTTATGAGGAGATTATGGACAGAATAAATGCTCTCAAATTGGCTAATTCTTTCACCCTAGACGCCACTTTGCAATTGGCTAGGTTAGCGGCTAAGAATTCTGGGTTTGCTATTGTGGCGCGCAGAGCGCTTTGGTTGAAATCTTGGTCAGCTGATGCGTCTTCCAAGAACAAGCTACTTAACATTCCTTTCAAGGGGAAAACGCTGTTTGGCCCTGACTTGAAAGAGATTATCTCTGATATCACTGGGGGTAAGGGCCACGCCCTTCCTCAGGATCGGCCTTTCAAGGCCAAAAATAAACCTAATTTTCGTCCCTTTCGTAGAAACGGACCAGCCCAAAGTGCTACGTCCTCTAAGCAAGAGGGTAATACTTCTCAAGCCAAGCCAGCTTGGAGACCAATGCAAGGCTGGAACAAGGGAAAGTAGGCCAAGAAACCTGCCACTGCTACCAAGACAGCATGAAATGTTGGCCCCCGATCCGGGACCGGATCTGGTGGGGGGCAGACTCTCTCTCTTCGCTCAGGCTTGGGCAAGAGATGTTCTGGATCCTTGGGCGCTAGAAATAGTCTCCCAAGGTTATCTTCTGGAATTCAAGGGGCTTCCCCCAAGGGGGAGGTTCCACAAGTCTCAGTTGTCTTCAGACCACATAAAAAGACAGGCATTCTTACGTTGTGTAGAAGACCTGTTAAAAATGGGAGTGATTCATCCTGTTCCATTAGGAGAACAAGGGATGGGGTTCTACTCCAATCTGTTCATAGTTCCCAAAAAAGAGGGAACGTTCAGACCAATCTTAGATCTCAAGATCTTAAACAAGTTTCTCAAGGTTCCATCGTTCAAAATGGAAACCATTCGAACAATTCTTCCTTCCATCCAGGAAGGTCAATTCATGACCACGGTGGATTTAAAGGATGCGTATCTACATATTCCTATCCACAAGGAACATCATTGGTTCCTAAGGTTCGCATTCCTGGACAAGCATTACCAGTTCGTGGCGCTTCCTTTCGGATTAGCCACTGCTCCAAGGATTTTCACAAAGGTACTAGGGTCCCTTCTAGCTGTGCTAAGACCAAGGGGCATTGCTGTAGTACCTTACTTGGACGACATTCTGATTCAAGCGTCGTCCCTTCCTCAAGCAAAGGCTCACACGGACATCGTCCTGGCCTTTCTCAGATCTCACGGATGGAAAGTGAACGTGGAAAAGAGTTCTCTATCTCCATCAACAAGGGTTCCCTTCTTGGGAACAATAATAGACTCCTTAGAAATGAGGATTTTTCTGACAGAGGCCAGAAACACAAAACTTCTAGACTCTTGTCGGATACTTCATTCCGTTCCTCTTCCTTCCATAGCGCAGTGCATGGAAGTGATAGGTTTGATGGTAGCGGCAATGGACATAGTTCCTTTTGCGCGCATTCATCTAAGACCATTACAACTGTGCATGCTCAGTCAGTGGAATGGGGACTATACAAACTTGTCTCCGAGGATACAAGTAAATCAGAGGACCAGAGACTCACTCCGTTGGTGGCTGTCCCTGGACAACCTGTCACAAGGGATGACCTTCCGCAGACCAGAGTGGGTCATTGTCACGACCGACGCCAGTCTGATGGGCTGGGGCGCGGTCTGGGGATCCCTGAAAGCTCAGGGTCTTTGGTCTCGGGAAGAATCTCTTCTACCGATAAATATTCTGGAACTGAGAGCGATATTCAATGCTCTCAAGGCTTGGCCTCAGCTAGCGAGGGCCAAGTTCATACGGTTTCAATCAGACAACATGACGACTGTTGCGTACATCAACCATCAGGGGGGAACAAGGAGTTCCCTGGCGATGGAAGAAGTGACCAAAATCATTCTATGGGCGGAGTCTCACTCCTGCCACCTGTCTGCTATCCACATCCCAGGAGTGGAAAATTGGGAAGCGGATTTTCTGAGTCGTCAGACATTGCATCCGGGGGAGTGGGAACTCCATCCGGAAATCTTTGCCCAAGTCACTCAACTGTGGGGCATTCCAGACATGGATCTGATGGCCTCTCGTCAGAACTTCAAAGTTCCTTGCTACGGGTCCAGATCCAGGGATCCCAAGGCGGCTCTAGTGGATGCACTAGTAGCACCTTGGACCTTCAAACTAGCTTATGTATTCCCGCCGTTTCCTCTCATCCCCAGGCTGGTAGCCAGGATCAATCAGGAAAGGGCGTCGGTGATCTTGATAGCTCCTGCGTGGCCACGCAGGACTTGGTATGCAGATCTGGTGAATATGTCATCGGCTCCACCATGGAAGCTACCTTTGAGACGAGACCTTCTTGTTCAAGGTCCGTTCGAACATCCGAATCTGGTCTCACTCCAGCTGACTGCTTGGAGATTGAACGCTTGATCTTATCGAAGCGAGGGTTCTCAGATTCTGTTATCGATACTCTTGTTCAGGCCAGAAAGCCTGTAACTAGAAAGATTTACCACAAAATTTGGAAAAAATATATCTGTTGGTGTGAATCTAAAGGATTCCCTTGGGACAAGGTTAAGATTCCTAAGATTCTATCCTTCCTTCAAGAAGGATTGGAAAAAGGATTATCTGCAAGTTCCCTGAAGGGACAGATTTCTGCCTTGTCTGTGTTACTTCACAAAAAGCTGGCAGCTGTGCCAGATGTTCAAGCCTTTGTTCAGGCTCTGGTTAGAATCAAGCCTGTTTACAAACCTTTGACTCCTCCTTGGAGTCTCAACTTAGTTCTTTCAGTTCTTCAGGGGGTTCCGTTTGAACCCTTACATTCCGTTGATATTAAGTTATTATCTTGGAAAGTTTTGTTTTTGGTTGCAATTTCTTCTGCTAGAAGAGTTTCAGAATTATCTGCTCTGCAGTGTTCTCCTCCTTATCTGGTGTTCCATGCAGATAAGGTGGTTTTACGTACTAAACCTGGTTTTCTTCCAAAAGTTGTTTCTAACAAAAACATTAACCAGGAGATTATCGTACCTTCTCTGTGTCCGAAACCAGTTTCGAAGAAGGAACGTTTGTTGCACAATTTGGATGTTGTTCGCGCTCTAAAATTCTATTTAGATGCTACAAAGGATTTTAGACAAACATCTTCCTTGTTTGTTGTTTATTCCGGTAAAAGGAGAGGTCAAAAAGCAACTTCTACCTCTCTCTCTTTTTGGATTAAAAGCATCATCAGATTGGCTTACGAGACTGCCGGACGGCAGCCTCCCGAAAGAATCACAGCTCATTCCACTAGGGCTGTGGCTTCCACATGGGCCTTCAAGAACGAGGCTTCTGTTGATCAGATATGTAGGGCAGCGACTTGGTCTTCACTGCACACTTTTACCAAATTTTACAAGTTTGATACTTTTGCTTCTTCTGAGGCTATTTTTGGGAGAAAGGTTTTGCAAGCCGTGGTGCCTTCCATCTAGGTGACCTGATTTGCTCCCTCCCATCATCCGTGTCCTAAAGCTTTGGTATTGGTTCCCACAAGTAAGGATGACGCCGTGGACCGGACACACCTATGTTGGAGAAAACAGAATTTATGTTTACCTGATAAATTACTTTCTCCAACGGTGTGTCCGGCCCACGGCCCGCCCTGGTTTTTTAATCAGGTCTGATAATTTATTTTCTTTAACTACAGTCACCACGGTATCATATGGTTTCTCCTATGCAAATATTCCTCCTTAACGTCGGTCGAATGACTGGGGTAGGCGGAGCCTAGGAGGGATCATGTGACCAGCTTTGCTGGGCTCTTTGCCATTTCCTGTTGGGGAAGAGAATATCCCACAAGTAAGAATGACGCCGTGGACCGGACACACCGTTGGAGAAAGTAATTTATCAGGTAAACATAAATTCTGTTTTTGTTCAAGTGCACAAAAGTGGAATCAATAAAGCAGTTTGTGGCTCCTGAATCAATCACCGCCTCCGCGGACACCACCTGTTGATCCCACTGTAGAGAAACAGAATGGTTAAAATGTGAAGAATTTTTTAAAACATTTTTATGTACAAGCTCAAGTTTATGCCTAACATGCTTACCCTTTCTTGATTTTAATAGGGTTGGGCATTCCTTTACGGTGTGATCCTTGGAGGCACAGTAAAGGCAAAGGTTGTTTAACCGGCGTCTAATCTTTTCCTCCGGCTTAAGTGGTCCACGAATGAAAGCAATATCCATAGGTTCATCCTGATTCTTAGGAGTACTGAAGGAACTAGAGCTATATGATTTCCTATGAAGAAGATCTGCTGTGCCCCTTTCATGTTTCCTTTCTCTGAGTCGACGATCTATATTGATCGTGAGAGTCATTAAATTCTCCAGGTTATCAGGCATGTCAATACGGGCTAATTCATCTTTCTCCAACATAGGTGTGTCCGGTCCACGGCGTCATCCTTACTTGTGGGATATTCTCTTCCCCAACAGGAAATGGCAAAGAGCCCAGCAAAGCTGGTCACATGATCCCTCCTAGGCTCCGCCTACCCCAGTCATTCTCTTTGCCGTTGTACAGGCAACATCTCCACGGAGATGGCTTAGAGTTTTTTAGTGTTTAACTGTAGTTTTTCATTATTCAATCAAGAGTTTGTTATTTTCAAATAGTGCTGGTACGTACTATTTACTCAGAAACAGAAAAGAGATGAAGAATTCTGTTTGTATGAGGAAAATGATTTTAGCAACCGTAACTAAAATCCATGGCTGTTCCACACAGGACTGTTGAGAGCAATTAACTTCAGTTGGGGGAACAGTTTGCAGTCCCTTGCTGCTTGAGGTATGACACATTCTAACAAGACGATGTAATGCTGGAAGCTGTCATTTTCCCTATGGGATCCGGTAAGCCATGTTTATTACGATTGTAAATAAGGGCTTCACAAGGGCTTATTTAAACTGTAGACTTTTTCTGGGCTAAATCGATTGATTATTAACACATATTTAGCCTTGAGGAATCATTTTATCTGGGTATTTTGATATAATAATATCGGCAGGCACTGTTTTAGACACCTTATTCTTTAGGGGCTTTCCCAAAGCATAGGCAGAGTCTCATTTTCGCGCCGGTGTTGCGCACTTGTTTTTGAGAGGCATGGCATGCAGTCGCATGTGAGAGGAGCTCTGATACTTATAAAAGACTTCTGAAGGCGTCATTTGGTATCGTATTCCCCTTTGGGTTTGGTTGGGTCTCAGCAAAGCAGATACCAGGGACTGTAAAGGGGTTTAAAGCTTAAAACGGCTCCGGTTCCGTTATTTTAAGGGTTAAAGCTTCCAAAATTGGTGTGCAATATTTTCAAGGCTTTAAGACGCTGTGGTGAAAATTTGGTGAATTTTGAACAATTCCTTCATGTTTTTTCGCAATTGCAGTAATAAAGTGTGTTCAGTTTAAAATTTAAAGTGACAGTAACGGTTTTATTTTAAAACGTTTTTTGTACTTTCTGATCAAGTTTATGCCTGTTTAACATGTCTGAACTACCAGATAGACTGTGTTCTGAATGTGGGGAAGCCAGAATTCCTATTCATTTAAATAAATGTGATTTATGTGATAATGACAATGATGCCCAAGATGATTCCTCAAGTGAGGGGAGTAAGCATGGTACTGCATCATTCCCTCCTTCGTCTACACGAGTCTTGCCCACTCAGGAGGCCCCTAGTACATCTAGCGCGCCAATACTCCTTACTATACAATTAACGGCTGTAATGGATAATTCTGTCAAAAACATTTTAGCCAAAATGAACCCTTGTCAGCGTAAGCGTGGCTGCTCTGTTTTAGTTACTGAAGAGCATGACGACGCTGATATTAATATCTCTGAAGGGCCCCTAACCCAATCTGAGGGGGCCAGGGAGGTTTTGTCTGAGGGAGAAATTACTGATTTAGGGAACATTTCTCAGCAGGCTGAATCTGATGTGATTACATTTAAATTTAAATTGGAACATCTCCGCATTTTGCTTAAGGAGGTATTATCCACTCTGGATGATTGTGAAAATTTAGTCATCCCAGAGAAACTATGTAAAATGGACAAGTTCCTAGAGGTGCCGGGGCTCCCAGAAGCTTTTCCTATACCCAAGCGGGTGGCGGACATTGTTAATAAAGAATGGGAAAGGCCCGGTATTCCTTTCGTCCCTCCCCCCATATTTAAAAAATTGTTTCCTATGGTCGACCCCAGAAAGGACTTATGGCAGTCAGTCCCCAAGGTCGAGGGAGCGGTTTCTACTTTAAACAAACGCACCACTATTCCCATAGAGGATAGTTGTGCTTTCAAAGATCCTATGGATAAAAAATTAGAAGGTTTGCTTAAAAAGATGTTTGTTCAGCAGGGTTACCTTCTACAACCCATTTCATGCATTGTCCCTGTCACTACTGCCGCATATTTCTGGTTTGATGAACTGCTTAAGGTGCTCGATAGTGACTCTCCTCCTTATGAGGAGATTATGGACAGAATCAATGCTCTCAAATTGGCTAATTCTTTCACTCTAGACGCCTCTTTGCAATTGGCTAAGTTAGCGGCTAAGAACTCTGGGTTTGCTATTGTGGCGCGCAGAGCGCTTTGGTTGAAATCTTGGTCGGCTGATGCGTCTTCCAAGAACAAGCTACTAAACATTCCTTTCAAGGGGAAAACGTTGTTTGGTCCTGACTTGAAGGAGATTATCTCTGATATCACTGGGGGTAAGGGCCACGCCCTTCCTCAGGATCGGCCTTTTAAGGCAAAAAATAGACCTAATTTTCGTCCCTTTCGTAAAAACGGACCAGCCCAAGGTGCTACGTCCTCTAAGCAAGAGGGTAATACTTCTCAGGCCAAGCCAGCTTGGAGACCAATGCAAGGCTGGAACAAGGGAAAGCAGGCCAAGAAACCTGCCACTGCTACCAAGACAGCATGAAATATTGGCCCCCGATCCGGGACCGGATCTGGTGGGGGGCAGACTCTCTCTCTTCGCTCAGGCTTGGGCAAGAGATGTTCTGGATCCTTGGGCGCTAGAAATAGTCTCCCAGGGTTATCTTCTGGAATTCAAGGGACTTCCCCCAAGGGGGAGGTTCCACAGGTCGCAGTTGTCTTCAGACCACATAAAAAGACAGGCGTTCTTACGTTGTGTAGAAGACCTGTTAAAAATGGGAGTGATTCATCCTGTTCCATTAAGAGAACAAGGGATGGGGTTCTACTCCAATCTGTTCATAGTTCCCAAAAAAGAGGGAACGTTCAGACCAATCCTAGATCTCAAGATCTTAAACAAATTTCTCAAGGTTCCATCGTTCAAGATGGAAACCATTCGAACTATCCTTCCTTCCATCCAGGAAGGTCAATTCATGACCACGGTGGATTTAAAGGATGCGTATCTACATATTCCTATCCACAAGGAACATCATCGGTTCCTAAGGTTTGCATTCCTGGACAAACATTACCAGTTCGTGGCGCTTCCTTTCGGATTAGCCACTGCTCCAAGGATTTTCACAAAGGTACTAGGGTCCCTTCTAGCGGTGCTAAGACCAAGGGGCATTGCAGTAGTACCTTACCTGGACGACATTCTGATTCAAGCGTCGTCCCTTCCTCAAGCAAAGGCTCACACGGACATTGTCCTGGCCTTTCTCAGATCTCACGGCTGGAAAGTGAACGTGGAAAAGAGTTCTCTATCCCCGTCAACAAGGGTTCCCTTCTTGGGAACAATTATAGACTCCTTAGAAATGAGGATCTTTCTAACAGAGGCCAGAAAAACAAAGCTTCTGGACTCTTGTCGGATACTTCATTCCGTTCCTCTTCCTTCCATAGCTCAGTGCATGGAAGTGATCAGGTTGATGGTGGCGGCGATGGACATAGTTCCTTTTGCGCGCATTCATCTAAGACCATTACAACTGTGCATGCTCAGTCAGTGGAATGGGGACTATACAGACTTGTCTCCGAAGATACAAGTAAATCAGAGAACCAGAGACTCACTCCGTTGGTGGCTGTCCCTGGACAATCTGTCTCAAGGGATGATGTTCCACAGACCAGAGTGGGTCATTGTCACGACCGACGCCAGTCTGATAGGCTGGGGCGCGGTCTGGGGATCCCTGAAAGCTCAGGGTCTTTGGTCTCGGGAAGAATCTCTTCTACCGATAAATATTCTGGAACTGAGAGCGATATTCAATGCTCTCCAGGCCTGGCCCCAGCTTGCGAGGACCAGGTTCATACGGTTTCAATCAGACAACATGACGACTGTTGCGTACATCAACCATCAGGGGGGAACAAGGAGTTCCCTAGCGATGGAAGAAGTAACCAAAATTATTCTTTGGGCGGAGTCTCACTCCTGCCACCTGTCTGCTATCCACATCCCAGGAGTGGAAAATTGGGAAGCGGATTTTCTGAGTCGGCAGACATTGCATCCGGGGGAGTGGGAACTCCATCCGGAAATCTTTGCCCAAGTCACTCACCTGTGGGGCATTCCAGACATGGATCTGATGGCCTCTCGTCAGAACTTCAAAGTTCCTTGCTACGGGGCCAGATCCAGGGATCCCAAGGCGGCTCTAGTGGATGCACTAGTAGCACCTTGGACCTTCAAACTAGCTTATGTGTTCCCGCCATTTCCTCTCATCCCCAGGCTGATAGCCAGGATCAAGCAGGAGAGGGCGTCGGTGATCTTGATAGCTCCTGCGTGGCCACGCAGGACTTGGTATGCAGATCTGGTGAATATGTCATCGGCTCCACCTTGGAAGCTACCTTTGAGACGAGACCTTCTTGTTCAGGGTCCGTTCGAACATCCGAATCTGGTTTCACTCCAGCTGACTGCTTGGAGATTGAACGCTTGATTTTATCGAAGCGAGGATTCTCAGATTCTGTTATCGATACTCTTGTTCAGGCCAGAAAGCCTGTGACTAGAAAGATTTACCACAAAATTTGGAAAAAATATATCTGTTGGTGTGAATCTAAAGGATTCCCTTGGGACAAGGTTAAGATTCCTAGGATTCTATCCTTCCTTCAAGAAGGATTGGAAAAAGGATTATCTGCAAGTTCCCTGAAGGGACAGATTTCTGCCTTGTCGGTATTACTTCACAAAAAGCTGGCAGCTGTGCCAGATGTTCAAGCCTTTGTTCAGGCTCTGGTTAGAATCAAGCCTGTTTACAAACCTTTGACTCCTCCTTGGAGTCTCAATTTAGTTCTTTCAGTTCTTCAGGGGGTTCCGTTTGAACCCTTACATTCCGTTGATATTAAGTTATTATCTTGGAAAGTTTTGTTTTTAGTTGCGATTTCTTCTGCTAGAAGAGTCTCAGAATTATCTGCTCTGCAGTGTTCTCCTCCTTATCTGGTGTTCCATGCAGATAAGGTGGTTTTACGTACTAAACCTGGTTTTCTTCCAAAAGTTGTTTCTAACAAAAACATTAACCAGGAGATTATCGTACCTTCTCTGTGTCCAAAACCAGTTTCAAAGAAGGAACGTTTGTTGCACAATTTGGATGTTGTTCGCGCTCTAAAATTCTATTTAGATGCTACAAAGGATTTTAGACAAACATCTTCCTTGTTTGTTGTTTATTCAGGTAAAAGGAGAGGTCAAAAGGCAACTTCTACCTCTCTCTCTTTTTGGATTAAAAGCATCATCAGATTGGCTTACGAGACTGCCGGACGGCAGCCTCCCGAAAGAATCACAGCTCATTCCACTAGGGCTGTGGCTTCCACATGGGCCTTCAAGAACGAGGCTTCTGTTGATCAGATATGTAGGGCAGCGACTTGGTCTTCACTGCACACTTTTACCAAATTTTACAAGTTTGATACTTTTGCTTCTTCTGAGGCTATTTTTGGGAGAAAGGTTTTGCAAGCCGTGGTGCCTTCCATTTAGGTGACCTGATTTGCTCCCTCCCTTCATCCGTGTCCTAAAGCTTTGGTATTGGTTCCCACAAGTAAGGATGACGCCGTGGACCGGACACACCTATGTTGGAGAAAACAGAATTTATGTTTACCTGATAAATTTCTTTCTCCAACGGTGTGTCCGGTCCACGGCCCGCCCTGGTTTTTTTAATCAGGTCTGATATTTTATTTTCTTTAACTACAGTCACCACGGTACCATATGGTTTCTCCTATGCAAATATTCCTCCTTAACGTCGGTCGAATGACTGGGGTAGGCGGAGCCTAGGAGGGATCATGTGACCAGCTTTGCTGGGCTCTTTGCCATTTCCTGTTGGGGAAGAGAATATCCCACAAGTAAGGATGACGCCGTGGACCGGACACACCGTTGGAGAAAGAAATTTATCAGGTAAACATAAATTCTGTTTTCAATAAATCTGATAATCCAATGCGAAATTGATTTTTTAAAGCTGGGGTGTTCCATAAGGTATCAGGGGCCCACCTCTTAAACTCAGCTATGTATTCCTCTACAGGACGACGTGCTTGTTTGAGGGATCTGATAGCTGTTTCTGCAGTAGTCTGCTTATCATGGTCCTCATATAGAAGAGACATAGCTGAGAAAAAGGACTCAAGGGAATCGAGTATGGGGTCGTCAGTCTCATAGTAGGAATTCGCCCAACTCTTTGGTTCACCCCTCAAGTAGGAAATAACTGTCAGAACTTTTATTCTATCAGTCGGGTAACTCCGTGGTTTTAAGGAAAAATAGAGAGTGCAGGAGTTTTTGAAATCACGAAATTGTGTTCTGTCCCCAGAAAATTTGTCAGGAGGACAAGGTATAGGTTCAGGAGGTGGGGCTTCAGTAGTGAGAGGTTTATGTTGTGCTTGATCGCGTATAAACTTACGCAGCTCTAAGTTTTCTGCTTGCATTTCTCTCAGCCCTTGTATCATGAGATCCATGTTTTGTGCAAGTGTTCCAACACGGTTAGTCAATTCTGCTATATCCATGTTCTGTAAACGAGAATATAGATATATGTATACAAGGTGATCTGTTTTTTAGGCTAGGTAATATGTGAGGAATCAGTGTAACACCCTTGTATGTGAATATATGTTTAATCAGCCACTCAGTCTCACACCCCACTTCGGGTATTATTTCAAGAATAAACCCTGGTTTGCTCATAGACATGAGGGTGACCTGCATTGGTCAAAGGTAGTGGAACAGTACTGCAAAGTACCTATACACCGATGAGTAAATGAAGGTAGCTAAACTAACTAAAAGCAATATGTGAGAGGTATGTGTGAAAAGTAAAATACCAGAGCTCATAGAATAGATAAATGCAGCAGGACTTTAAGTGTGTAAAATGTGGTTTGTATCGTCTCAGGCAAGAACAGTGGTATAACAACAGTTTTGGTATGGTATAGCACAAGCAAACTGAATGGTAGTAGATTGAAACTTAAATGGACACAATACCGTAAATTTGTTGTGATCTCCGGAGCTGGTTGAGCTAACACACTGCAAGACTTCAGGGAATCCTGTGACTGAGACTCAATTTCGGCGCGCCGCTCTGCAGAGTGACGTAACACGCTCCAGCGTGTTTGCGGTGCAGTACTGTGAGGAAAGGAAAACTGGTGAGAAAATGCAAGTTATAAATTACCAATCAGATGGTAAGATTGAGGTCCGATATTGAGGAGTAACAAGACGAAAATCCAGAATACATAAATAAGACTTCAGGTTCCAATTGAGGAAATTCTAATAGTGGCTAGCATAAAGATTCCAGTGAATTCAAATTACCTAGCAACGTATGGTGTGCAAGGTAAGCTTAAATAGGAAGTGCTGGTCACATGATGTAAAAGTTAAAGTGACAGTATGACGATCAGCTGTATCCTGACACAAGCAGAGGGTTGTAAAGTCCCAAAAGGATAGGTAATCCAAAAATACAGATGGGAAAGATAACAGCAGAAAGATTTGGATAAAAAGTTAAACTTTATATTAAAACAACAGCAACGCGTTTCTCAGTGGCACAGCACCGTTTCCTCAGGCTATACAAACAATCTCACAGCTGCTATACTTAAAGAGACAAACAACCAATCGTCATACAGAATGGTTACACACCCTCTGGATGACGTATATAACCTATCAATAAAATGTATAACAAATTCTTCCATATACATCCCTCCATTGTCAATATAAAGAAGTCAAGAAAAAAGGCTATATATTCTCTGACATAATAGAACCATAGACCACCCACCAAAAGTCATGTCATTCAGGTCGAAATCTCCTAACATAAAAGTCGTCACTGTCATATTGCACTATCGGTCTGGTAAAATATTAATATGAAATACAAGCCTAAAAAAGTCTTGTTCTAGATGGTCACAAAACTGATAATCACAATCGCCCCATTGAACATCAATATAAACGATCCGTGGTGAAGGTCCCATAATGTGCATCCTAGCCAGACGGCCATAGTCTGACGTCACCCACCCACTCAGGGGAATCTACCTATTCGGGCCTGGTATATAACCATGCCCATATAATGACGCAAACACAGTGTTTAGTTAGAAAGGGTAACCATGGTAACAGACATAAATATAGAAACCAAGTATTAGAAGTGAAAAAACTGATGACAAAATCAAAATTAGTTAAAATTAAACAAATTATTATTGTATAACACCCAATTACCTATGTGAAACAATCTAATAGAATTTAAGGAATGATAAATAATGTGAATAATACAAGTGTTTATATAAATGTGTGAGAAAGCCTCACTACCTATGTTAACAATATAATAGAAATTAATAATTGTATTCAATTTGAATAATGTACGTGATATGAATATGAAATAAAAGTAAAATAAAATTATTAAAAATTATTATTTTTGTCTCCTGGGTTTTGTTTGACTTTTAAGGTATAGGGTATATGTTTATAGGTCAAAATTTCCTTTTCTTCTACTAGATACGATGAGTCCACGGATTCATCCTTACTTGTGGGATGTTATCCTCCTGCTAACAGGAAGTGGCAAAGAGCACCACAGCAGAGCTGTATATATAGCTCCTCCCTTCTCTCCACCCCCAGTCATTCTCTTTGCCTATACTAAGTAATAGGAAGAGGTAAAGTGAAAGAGGTGTTAATTTGATAGTTTTTATTTCCTTCTAGCAAGACTTTTTTATTTTAAATGGTACCGGTGAGTGCTATTTTTTCCCAGGCAGCAGATGGATGAAGATTTCTGCCTGGAGACTGATGATCTTAGCAGTTGTCACTAAGATCCAGAGAAGTTCCCACAGAATGGCTGAGGAGTACTTAAGAAGCTTCAGTGTGGGGAACGTTTTTCATGCTACAAGCATTGAGGTATGTTCATTCATTTTTTTCTGGAGAGACTGTTATTTCAGAACTGGCTGACATTGTTCCCATAAGGGAAGGGGTAAGCAGTAATCCTACATGTGATAGAAGGGGTATTACTGGGACCTGTATGTTATGGGCTGAAAATTGGTTGACATTGATAACATAATGTTTTTGAGACAAAACGATTTTATGCTTGGAGGGCAACTAAACATTTTTATGTTTGATGGCACTGGAGGGTTTCACATGGCTTACAATATTGATTGGGTATATGACAAACCCACATGGCTAGGTTCTAGACCGCTTTACAGCGGTTTTTACTAGGCAGAGAGACATCTATATTGATGGGCGGGGCCTAATTTCACGCCTCAGATGCGCCGTTGAATTTCCTATGCAAGCAGCAAGCTCCAGCTCTGGTGGGCCTAAACTGAAGATTTAGCCAAAACAAAGTGATAGAGTGACTTAACAGACCCCTGAGGGCAGGTAGGCGCCACAGCGAGGTGCAGGGGGTTGCTATCTTAATTTCTTAACGTTTTTGAGTAACGTTTTTTTCCATTAAGGGTTAAGCATTTCTTACTTGTGGTGCAATCTTAGCAAGACACATATATACTAAAATTGTGATAATTATAACATTTTAGAGCAGTTTTGGAAAAATTGTACGCTTTTTTACTCTCAAAGGCGCAGTACCGTTTTTCAGATTGTTGTTTTTTTCACTAAATAAAGTGTTTTCAAGACTGTTTGTGGTTATTACTAGTCTGTTTCAACATGCCTGACATTGAGGAAAGTCAATGTTCTATGTGTTTGGAAGCCATTGTGGAACCCACACTTAAAATGTGTCTCACATGTACTGAAAGGTCCTTACATTGCAATGAACATATTTTAGGTGATAAAAGTATGTCTCAGGATGATTCTCAGTCTGAAGAGAATCAGTTTATGCCATCCAATTCTCCCCAAGTGTCACAACCTTTAACGCCCGCTCAGGCGACACCTAGTACTTCTAGTGCGTCTAATTCTTTTACCCTGCAAGATATGGCTGCAGTTATGTCTACTACCCTTACGGAGGTATTGTCTAAACTGCAAGGTTTACAGGGTAAGCGCAGGAGGTCAGGTATTAGAGTAAATACTGAGCCCTCTGATGCTTTATTGGCCATCTCCGATGTACCCTCACAGTGTTCTGATTTGGGGGTGGGGGATTTGCTGTCTGAGGGAGAGCTTTCAGACTCAGGAAAGATGTTTCCTCAAACAGACTCAGATGTGACGGCCTTTAA
This sequence comes from Bombina bombina, assembly GCF_027579735.1. Lineage (NCBI taxonomy): Eukaryota > Metazoa > Chordata > Amphibia > Anura > Bombinatoridae > Bombina > Bombina bombina. Next base: position 1,124,274,383 of record NC_069499.1, read on the forward strand.
GTTTAGGCTTGAACACCTCCGCTTGTTGCTCCGGGAGGTTTTAGCGACTCTGGATGATTGTGACCCTATTGTAATCCCACCAGAGAAATTGTGTAAAATGGATAAATATCTAGAGGTCCCTACTTACACTAATGTTTTTCCAGTCCCTAGAAGGATTTCGGACATTGTAACTAAGGAATGGGATAGACCAGGCATTCCGTTCTCTCCCTCTCCTACTTTTAAGAAAATGTTTCCTATATCTGACACCATTCGGGATTCCTGGCAGACGGTCCCTAAGGTGGAGGGAGCTATTTCTACCCTGGCTAAGCGTACAACTATACCTATTGAGGACAGTTGTGCTTTCAAAGATCCTATGGATAAAAAATTAGAGGGTCTTTTAAAGAAATTGTTTATTCATCAGGCTTTTCTCCTGTTAAGTGTAGTCAGTCCACGGGTCATCATTACTTATGGGATATTAACTCCTCCCCAACAGGAAGTGCAAGAGGATCACCCAAGCAGAGCTGCTATATAGCTCCTCCCCTCTACGTCACACCCAGTCATTCTCTTGCACCCAACTAATAGATAGGATGTGTGAGAGGACTGTGGTGATTAAACTTAGTTTTTTATATCTTCAATCAAAAGTTTGTTATTTTAAACGACACCGGAGTGTGTTGTTCCCTTCTCAGGCAGAATTTGAAGAAGAATCTACCTGAGTTTTTGTATATGATCTTAGCGGACGTAACTAAGATCCGTTTGCTGTTCTCGGCCATTCTGAGGAGTAAGGTAACTTCAGATCAGGGGACAGCGGGCAGGTTCACCTGCAAAGAGGTATGTTGCAGTATATTATTTTCTAATGAATGGAATTGACTTTGAAAATACTGCTAATACCGATATAATGTAAGTACAGCCTTAAATGCAGTAGTAGCAACTGGTATCAGGCTGACATGTATATATGTTAACACTTAAGTATTTCTGGGGAATGGCACTTCACTGGGAAAATACTGTATGCATATATTTTTTAGCCTAACTTGCAGTGGGAGCGACTAGCAGCAGGCTTTTTAAAGACATTTCATATATTTGATTTTAAACGTTTGCTGGCATGTTAAATCGTTTAATTCTCTGAGGTACTTGGTGAAAATTGTTTTGGGCTTTATTTTCCACATGGCTGTCGTTGTTTTAAATTAAAACAGTTTACTGAGCTCCCCTCACTGTTGTAGTGTGAGTGGGAGGGGCCTATTTTGGCGCTTTTACTACGCATCAGAAATTCAGTCACAGTCTGTCTTTTTCTCCCTGCATGATCCAGGACGTCTCCACAGAGCTCAGGGGTCTTCAAAACTAGTTTTGAGGGAGGTAATCACTCACAGCAGACCTGTGAGACTGTGCTTGACTGTGATAAAAACGTTTATATTGTCAATTGTTATACGTTTTTTTCTGATATTAAGGGTTAATCATCCATTGCTAATGTGTGCAATCCTTTGCTAATTTTGATTTATATAACTAATCCGGTTCATGGTTATTCAACTGTGACAGTTTTTGTGTGCTTCTTAAAGGCACAGTAACGTTTTTACATATTGCTTGTAAATTTAGTTGAAAAGTATTTCCAAGCTTGCTAGTCTAATTGCTAGTTTGTTTAAACATGTCTGACTCAGAGGAAACTCTTTGTGCAATATGTTCAAAAGCCGAGGTGGAGCCCAATAGAAATGTATGTACTAATTGCATTGATGCTACTTTAAATAAAAGTCAATCTGTACATGTTAAGCAACATTCACCAGACAACGAGAGGGAAGTTATGCCGACTAACTTGCCTCACGTGTCAGTACCTGCATCTCCCGCTCAGGAGGTGCGTGATATTGTAACGCCAAGTACATCAGGGCGGCCATTACAAATCACTTTACAAGACATGGCTAATGTTATGACTGAAGTTTTGTCTAAATTGCCAGAACTTAGAGGTAAACGAGATCACTCTGGGATGAGAACAGAGTATACTGATAATGCTAGGGCCATGTCTGATACTGCGTCACAATATGCAGAGCATGAGGACGGAGAGCTTCATTCTGCGGGTGACGGATCTGATCCAAATAAATTGGATTCAGACATTTCAAATTTTAAGTTTAAGCTGGAAAACCTCTGTGTGTTGCTAGGGGAGGTGTTAGCGGCTCTGAATGATTGTAACACAGTTGCAATCCCAGAGAAAATGTGTAGGTTGGATAAATATTTTGCGGTACCGACGAGTACTGACGTTTTTCCTATACCTAAGAGACTTACTGAAATTATTACTAAGGAGTGGGACAGACCCGGTGTGCCTTTCTCACCCCCTCCTATATTCAGAAAAATGTTTCCAATAGACGCCACCACACGGGACTTATGGCAAACGGTCCCTAAGGTGGAGGGAGCAGTTTCTACTTTAGCTAAGCGTACCACTATCCCGGTGGAGGATAGCTGTGCTTTTTCAGATCCAATGGATAAAAAGTTAGAGGGTTACCTTAAGAAGATGTTTGTTCAACAAGGTTTTATATTACAATCCCTTGCATGCATTGCGCCTGTCACGGCTGCGGCTGCATTTTGGTTTGAGTCTCTGGAAGACACCCTTGACTCAGCGACATTAGATGAGATTTCACTTAAGCTTAAAACCCTTAAGCTAGCTAATTCATTTATTTCTGATGCCGTAGTACATTTAACTAAACTTACGGCTAAGAATTCCGGATTCGCCATTCAGGCACGCAGAGCGCTGTGGCTAAAATCCTGGTCAGCTGATGTAACTTCTAAATCAAGACAGCATGAAGGGGCAGCCCCGGATCTAGTAGGGGGCAGACTTTCTCTCTTCGCTCAGGCTTGGGCAAGGGATGCTCAGGATCCCTGGGCATTAGAAATCGTGACCCAGGGGGTATTGACTAGAATTCAAGGATTGTCTCCCAAGGGGGAGATTTCATCTTTCAAGTTTGTCTGTAGACCAGACAAAAAGAGAGGCGTTCTTACGCTGTGTAGTAGACCTATATACCATGGGTGTAATCTGTCCAGTTCCAAAACTAGAACAAGGGCAGGGGATTTACTCAAATCTGTTCGTGGTTCCCAAAAAAGAAGGAACCTTCAGACCGATTTTAGATCTCAAATGCCTAAACAAATTTCTCAGAGTCCCATCGTTCAAGATGGAGACCATAAGAACAATTTTACCAATGATCCAGGAGGGACAATATATGACCACCGTGGACTTGAAGGATGCGTATCTGCAGATTCCTATCCACAAAGATCATCACCAGTTTCTCGGGTTCGCCTTCCTGGTCAAACACTACCAGTTTGTGGCCCTTCCTTTCGGGTTGGCCACAGCTCCCAGAATTTTCACAAAAGTGCTAGGGTCCCTTCTGGCGGTTCTAAGGCCGCGGGGCATAGAGATCTAGAGACCGGAGACTCTCTTCTTTGGTGGTTGTCACAGGATCATCTGTCCCAGGGAATGTGCTTCCGCAGGCCAGCATGGGTCATAGTGACGACGGACACCAGCCTCTTGGGCTGGGGTGCAGTCTGGAATTCCCTGAAGGCTCAGGGTGTTAGGACTCAGGAGGAGTCCCTACTACCAATCAATATTCTGGAACTGAGAGCAATATTCAATGCGCTTCAAGCGTGGCCTCAGTTGGCTTTCGCCAAATTCATAAGAATACAGTCGGACAATATCATGACGGTAGCATATATCAATCATCAAGGGGGAACAAAGAGTTATCTAGCGATGATAGAGGTTTCCAAGATAATTCGATGGGCAGAGACTCACTCTTGCCATCTATCAGCAATCTATATCCTAGGAGTAGAGAACTGGGAAGCGGATTTTCTAAGTCGTCAGACTTTTCATCCGGGGGAGTGGGAGCTCCTCCCGGAGGTGTTTGCATTATTGATTTGTCAATAGGGCACACCGGAATTGGATCTGATGGCATCTCGTCAGAATGCCAAACTTCCTTGTTACGGGTCCAGATGAAGTGATCCCCAAGCAGTACTGATAGATGCTCTAGCAGTGCCTTGGTCGTTCAACCTGTCTTATGTGTTTCCTCCTTTTCCTCTCCTACCTCCTCTGATTGCCATAATCAAACAGAAGAGGGCTTCGGTAATCTTGATAGCGCCTGCGTGGCCACGCAAGACTTGGTATGCAGATCTAGTGGAAATGTCATCTCTGCCACCATGGAAACTGCCACTGAGACAGGACCTTCTCATTCAAGGTCCGTTCCAACATCCAAATCTAAATTCTCTGCAGCTGACTGCCTGGAGATTGAACACTTAATTTTATCTAAGCGAGGATTCTCTGAGTCGGTCATTGATACCTTGATTCAGGCTAGGAAGCCTGTCACTAGGAAAATTTACCATAAGATATGGCGTAAATATATAATAGGGTTAAGATTCCTAGGATTTCGTCCTTTCTCCAAGAAGGATTGGAGAAGGGATTATCAGCTAGTTCCTTAAAGGGACAAATTTCTGCTTTGTCAATTTTAATACACAAGCGTCTGGCGGATGTCCCAGACGTTCAGTCTTTTTGTCAGGCTTTAGTCAGAATCAAGCCTGTGTTTAAACCTGTTGCTTCACCATGGAGTTTGAATTTAGTTCTAAATGTTCTTCAAGGGGTTCCGTTTGAACCCATGCATTCCATAGATATTAAACTTTTATCTTGGAAAGTTTTGTTTTTAGTTGCTATCTCTTCTGCTCGAAGAGTTTCTGAGCTTTCTGCGTTACAATGCGACTCGCCTTATCTTATATTCCATTCTGATAAGGTGGTTTTGCGCACTAAATCTGGTTTCCTTCCTAAGGTTGTTTCAAATAAGAATATTAATCAGGAAATTGTTGTTCCTTCTCTATGTCCTAATCCTTCTTCTAAAAAGGAGCGTCTGTTGCATAACTTGGGCGTGGTTCGTGCCTTGAAGTTTTACTTGCAAGCGACCAAGGATTTTCGTCAAACATCTTCTTTATTTGTTGTTTATTCTGGAAAGCGTAGGGGTCAAAAAGCTACGGCTACCTCTCTTTCTTTTTGGCTGAAAAGCATCATCCGTTTGGCATATGAGACTGCTGGACAGCAGTCTCCTGAAAAAATTACAGCTCATTCTACTAGAGCAGTGGCTTCCACATGGGCTTTTAAAAACAATGCTTCTGTTGAACAGATTTGTAAGGCTGCGACTTGGTCCTCCCTTCATACCTTTTCCAAATTTGATACTTTTGCTTCTTCTGAGGCTATTTTTGGGAGAAAAGTTCTTCAAGCAGTGGTGCCTTCTGTTTAGGTATTTGTCTTGTCCCTTCCGTTCATCCGTGTCCTGTAGCTTTGGTATTATATCCCACAAGTAAGGATGAATCTGTGGACTCGTCGTATCTAGTAGAAGAAAAGGAAATTTATGGTTACCTGATAAATTGATTTCTTTTACGATACGATGAGTCCACGGCCCTCCCTGTCATATTAGACAGATTATATTTTTGTGTTCAAAACTTCAGTCACCTCTGCACCTTTTAGCTTTTCTTTTCTCTTCCTATACCTTCGGTCAAATGACTGGGGGTGGAGAGAAGGGAGGAGTTATATATACAGCTCTGCTGTGGTGCTCTTTGCCACTTCCTGTTAGCAGGAGGATAACATCCCACAAGTAAGGATGAATCCGTGGACTCGTCGTATCGTAGAAGAAATCAATTTATCAGGTAAGCATAAATTTCCTTTTTTTGTTTTTACTCTCTAAATTGTTATTTTCATTGTACATGAACTGTGGCTGATTTGAAGAGGAGAGGTATTTTTAGGGTGCGGAAGCCTTTGTGAGGGTTTCTACCTACCCCATAAAGACTTGGTAGTATATATCACTAATATCTTAATCTCTGAATAATATTTATATCATGTGGGAAGAATGCATCAGCAAGTGTAAATTTTGCATTTATTTTAGCAATTTTAACAGTATGTGGTTAGTTAAAAATCTCAGCAGGCAAGTAGAACACTTTTTTATTCTGGACACAAATAAGCACTCACCGTATATCATTTAAGCCAGCCCAAAAAGATGCATACAACACATAAGCTGAAGTGCAACACATGAACTGGCTTCATTGATAGAGGCTGATGGTTTCTTTGTGTCCAGAAGAAAATTTTCCATGAATTTATGTCATTACATTACATTACATGATTAGGACCCTCCACCCCTGTGTTTGTCTTTGAAGTCACCTGATGGATTAAGTTCTCTCTGTTTTAGGGATTTTCTATCCTTTTTTATTTAGTCATAAAGCACCCTCCACCTAGTCAGATTGCTCCCTTCTATTTTGTCACCCTGTATGTACTCTCACACCCACCTAGTCAGATTGCTCCCTTCTATTTTGTAACCCTGTATGCACTCTCACACCCACCTAGTCAGATTGCTCCCTTCTATTTTGTCACCCTCTATGCACTCTCACACCTTTCTCTTTATCATCTCCACTTAACGTCCTGCAACCTTATTTCTGCTTTTCATGTATGGATTTGACCTCCCTCATATCTCCACTTCCTCTGCACACACCCCTCCCTCTCTCTTCCCATTGCCATTACTCTAACAACCCACTCCCTCCACACACACATGCCCCTCTTGTTCTCGCTATTCTCCCTCCCCATCCCTGCACTATGCCCAGACAGGAGCTCTCTTATAAAAGATAATTACTTCCGAAAGACATTCAGCAGTGAGGAGAAATTCAATAATTACACACAACAAGGCTAACAGGCTTTGTGCGCTTGTCTGTGTATGTGTTCTGCATTTGTCTGTACACGTGTGTTTTATCTGCTTATATTTGTGAGCTACTGTCTTGAGATAGATATATATATATATATATATATATACACTGTATATATACTGTATATATATATATATATATATATATATACATACACAGTGGATATAAAAAGTCTACACAGCCCTGTTAAAATGTCAGGTTTCTGTGATGTAAAAAAAATGAGACAAAGATAAATCATTTCAGAACGTTTTACACCTTTAATGGGACCTATAAACTGTACAACTCAATTTAAAAACAAACTGAAATCTTTTAGGTGGAGGGAAGAAAACAAAAAAAACTAAAATAATGTGGTTGCATAACTGGGGATGTAGCTGTGTTTAGAATGAAGCAATTACATTCAAAATCATGTTAAATAGGAGTAAGCATACACCAGCCATCATTTAAAGTGCCTCTGATTAACCCCAAATAAAGTTCAGCTCCTCTAGTTGGTCTTTCCTGAAATTTTCTTAGTCACATCCCACAGCAAAAGCCATGGTCCACAGAGAGCTTCCAAAGCATCAGAGGGATCTCATTGTTAAAAGGTATCAGTCAGGAGAAGGGTACAAAAGAATTTCCAAGGCATTAGATATTCCATGGAACACAGTAAAGACAGTCATCATCAAGTGGAGAAAATATGGCACAACAGTGACATTGCCAAGAAGACGAAGAAAAACATCCAAAACAGGCTACATTTTGCAAAAACACATCTGAAGTCTCCAAAAAGTATGTGGGAAAAGGTGTTATGGTCTAATGAAACAAAGGTTGAACTTTTTGGCCATAATTCCAAAAGATATGTTTGGTGCAAAAACAACACTGCACATCACCAAAAGAACACCATACCCACAGTGAAGCATGGTGGTGTCAGCATCATGCTTTGGGGCTGTTTTTCTTCAGCTAGAACTAGGGCCTTAGTTAAGCTAGAGGGAATTATGAACAGTTCCAAATACCAGTCAATATTGGCACAAAACCTTCAGGCTTCTGCTAGAAAGCTGAACATGAAGAGGAACTTCATCTTTCAGCATGACAACGACCCAAAGCATACATCCAAATCAACAAAGGAATGGCTTCACCAGAAGAAGATTAAAGTTTTGGAATGGCTCAGCCAGAGCCCAGACCTGAATCCAATTGAAAATCTGTGGGGTGATCTGAAGAGGGCTGTGCACAGGAGATGCCCTCGCAATCTGACAGATTTAGAGTGTTTTTGCAAAGAAGAGTGGGCAAATCTTGCCAAGTCAAAATGTGCCATGCTGATAGACTCATACCCAAAAAGACTGTAGAGTGCTGTAATAAAATCAAATGGTGCTTCAACAAAGTATTAGTTTAAGGGTGTGCACACTTATGCAACCATATTATTTTATTTTTATATACACTGGACATGTGTATTTGACTATTGATTCAGTGTTTAATGTATGTATTAGCAGAAGCCAAATCAAAACAAATCTGCAGCTATCACAATTAAAATGATGCATACACAAAGTACTTATCATAATAAGCCTGTCTTGTAGCCATATAGTACTGTTGTTTATGAATATTGTTTATGTACCATATTTTAGTTGTCATAGACTAAAATAATGGGGGGGGGGGGGGTCAGAATGGTGTTATTGGGAACCACTCAATATGTGAATGTTCTCCAGTATATAATTTTGTACATACTTGTATAATGTGGTTTGTCGTGGTGACACAAACAGGGTGAAGCCATGGTACACAGAGTCTGTCTCACCCCTGTAGGTGGCACAGAGGCAAGACCCAAAATAAGATTGTATCCCTCCTCTCACCCGGTAACATAGGTGACAGCCAGGTGTCTCTGCTCTCTGCAGGGTACATCCCCAGCTACCTGGACAAAGATGAGCCATGTGTGGTATGCAGTGACAAAGCAACAGGTTACCATTACCGCTGTATCACCTGCGAGGGCTGCAAAGTGAGTACACAGTATATTACTACCATCGTTTTCTTTACACCAAATATCTTTAATGTAACTTTGTAGCTGATTTGCTAATAATAAGTTAACATACAGCCAAACAGCAGACCAAATTACAAATGGCACATAACTTTTTTATTGCTCATGAGGGCAAACAAAGCAGAGGGCAAACAAAACTTAATAATAAGTTAACATACAGCCAAACAGCAGACCAAATTACAAATGGCACATAACTTTTTTATTGCTCATGAGGGCAAACAAAGCAGAGGGTAAAAAAATTAGTGCTGTCGGGTTAGCGCTGGTATTACAAGCTGAAAGTTGGCACACTAACTTCAGGATATCGCAACCACACCAACTCCCTCTCTACATAAACTTATATGGGGTTGCTAAAGAAAGCCTTTTCCTTTTATCGCTCACGCACTAACCCGAAACTGTACTAGATCAACTGCACTAAAGCCAATAGTTAGGAATACTTCAAATTCCCATGTTCTTCACTTAGAAAAATTTTCTTTTTATTTTTAAATATTTATATATATATATATTTATTTTTTTAACATGTATAATCTTTACCTATATATAGATATATATATATTGTATATACATATAGAAATATCTATTTAAAAACTAAAAAAAAAAAAAATTCTAAGTGACAAAGGAATTTGTAATATTGTTCTATTAAAGAAACATTAAAACATATTAAAATTGTTTAAAAGTTATATTGTATTTTTCAAGGTATACTGGGAAGGGATCAAAAGTGTGTATGTGTGTGTGTGTATGTATATATATATTTTTATTATTATTATTATCAGGTATTTGTAGAGCGCCAACAGATTCCGCAGCGCTGTATATATATATATATATATATATGTGTGTGTGTGTGTGTGTGTATATACACATATTTATACATATAAAAACTTAAATTATGCTTACCTGATAATTTTCTTTTCTTCTGACGGGGAGAGTCCACAGCTGCATTCATTACTTTTGGGAATTCATGACCTGGCCACCAGGAGGAGGCAAAGACACCCCAGCCAAAGGCTTAAATACCTCCCCCACTTCCCTCATCTCCCAGTCATTCTGCCAAGGGAACAAGGTAGGTAGGATAAATATCAGGGTGAAAAAGGTGCCAGAAGAATAAAAAATAAATAAACGGCCGCCCCATATAAAAACGCGTGCGGGGAGCTGTGGACTCTCCCCATCAGAAGAAAAGAAACTGAGCAGGTAAGCATAATTTAAGTTTTTCTTCTTAAATTTGGAGAGTCCACAGCTGCATTCATTACTTTTGGGAAAACATACCCAAGCTATAGAGGACACTGAATGCAAAAAAAAGGGCGGGTAGACGAGGCGGCCCATTCGGAGGGCACCACAGCATGAATTTACCCAAACACCTGACAAAAAACAACTGCTTCACCAGAAACAGAAGTTGAAAACCTGAAAGGACCAGGTAACTGCCCATCAGTTAAAACCAGCAAGGCCCTATTTAGAGACCGTTAAGAATCAGTAGATTCCACCGAGCACAAAGCTGCCGATGAGACAAGTCCCACAGGCTCCAAGCCCACACTTAAACTTACTCCCGACCCAAGGGAAGGGGACGTCCACATACCCCCTGAAGGGATGAGGAAGAAGAACTCGACAGAGATCTCAAGACCAACAAGCTAGGGTAAAAGAAACCCTAGTCGAACTCCAAGCGCAAACAAAGGTTGCGACAGGACAAAAATGCATAGAGGACGAACTCCAACGCCCGAACAAAGATAAGGGAAGAAAAACCCCTACCCCTATCTGAACGGAAGTTCAAGGGACCATGTAGAGACAAGGTAGCCCCATCCCTCACACAGCGTGCAATCCGCACTCTGAAAGAGCAACTGAGGGGGGGGAAAAACCCGGGAACTGCCTAAAAATAGCACCACAAATCTTATCGTGCCCCAGATGAAGCCACAGGCTTCCCTCTGCAACAGAAGTCTAGCGGACTCCAGCCGTTAACAGTAGCCAACCAAGCTAGGAACTGCACCAGGACTCCCACAGAGGAAAAATTCCGTAGGAGTGTAGAAACCCACTCCCTCCCAGGAAAAACAAGGAAGTAGGAGAGCATCCAAAACCAGCAGAGAAAGCCCCCTGCTGAGGAAGGAAACACTGAAGCCTCCCAGTTAAGGAGGGAACACAAGATCTAAGAAAGATACGCTGTCCAGGCTCAACCAAACAGACAGACCTCTGACCCTCTTTCCGAGGCAACAGACTCCACGCCAAAGCGACTGGCAATGTCCGAAAGCAGGGAAATGAACCAGACTGGCATTCTAACAAACTGAGCTATGACAGAACATAGGAGCTAGGGTTCCAGGATCCAGACACAGATCCTTACCCTACAAGAAGGGACACTCCCTGGGAAAAGAGAGACTAAACTGAATCAACAGTCATGGCACAATACCAGAATCCAACCCTTCATGACAAGGACCCCACTGAACAGAGGAAGACCTCCAGGGCACTAGGTGAATACTATGGTATGCCCCAATCTCCCTAAGGGGAGGAGAAAGCTAAATAGAACTACTCACCCTCCCACAGGCATGGAGAGTGCGGCAGCAGACAGACGCAAAGGCAATACCGATTGTAGAGGAACCATCCAACTGCAACAGCCGGCCCAGTAGAAAAACAAACGGCCATTGAGCACACTTTAAGATACAAATGGCTGCAACAGATTGTGACTGCAATTTCCCACTTGCTAGGTAGCTAAACTACCCATCAGATTATTTCCAAGTCTCCGATAAGAGAAAAACAAAAACCCTTGAAAGGGCAAGTGGAAGTCTCAGAACCGGAAGGACTGAACCGCCCAAGACCTGTCTAAGAGATGCGGTCAGATATCCAAGACAAGAAACATGTCTGGAAAACCGGACATCCGGAAACCGGAGCCGGCTACAAGGTAGTAACCCCTGAGGAACCATAGGGATACCTCTTATGGAGAACCTGGACCCAAGGAGATTCAACCACAGCCACATCCAAAGGTCCTTGGACACTGGATGTTATTTAAGCATCCCAGAGACAGAGAGCATATCTCCTAAAGGCTTGAGGGACAACCCCCCAAAGTTAGATCTCAAAACTAGATAATCCAGCTTGAGAAGATAAAATAGTCTCCAAACAATCCCAACAGGATCAATCTCCCGGAAGCCTAAGACATCTCGACCCCTTAAGGAAGAGTTAACGTCGTCAAGGTCTCAAAAATACGTCCAATAAGAATACCATAGAGGAGATAAAAATTGTCCCAACCTGGTACCCCAGATGTCTAAGGAGTCATCTAAACCTCCAGTCCCATTGGAAATGGAGAACCCTAGCTCCGCGGCCAAAGAACCTCCGGAACCCTTCAGAGTAATTTTTAGCATAATCCGCTTCTGGAACCCCGTCAACAATCAGGAACAGGACAATTAGGACTGAGTACAATCCCTCTAATGCCCCACCCAAAAGAAGAAACGAGAACCACCCTGACGTCTAAGAACAAAAGGCCTCTCCTCTACCATGTTTTAGCCCTGCAAGGGGGGCAGAGCCTCAACCAAAAATCTTTGAAAACTCATGGATGTTCCTCTCCAAGGAAAACTTTAGTAAAGTCGAAAGCTTTATTCGATCTAAAGAGAAACCAGAGTATAACTAACTCCTCATCCGAGTGAGCAACTCACCACCCAACCAGGATAGCCGGTTATACCGGTACCATGTGGGTGATATAGACCTTAAGGAACAGAAAATATCTTCCGACCAGGACCAGCCTGCAACATAGGGAAATCAGCACTATCCCGGGCCACAGAAAAATCAAAACCCCAATAGGAATCGACAAAACGAACTATAGACATAACAATGTACTAACACCTTAACATGCAGCTTCTGTAGAAGTGCCCAAGCGACCACAAAATCACTAGTATCAAATTCCAGAGAAGAAATGTTTCCCAACTGAAAAAATATAACAGACATGAGATTCTCAAAAAGAAATAAATACATCCTACCGGATCAAAGAAAAAGAGGGCTTCACTCGTAGGTAAACGCCCAAGAAGAATGGGTACACTAACAGGACCAACCAATCAGATACCCCATTCTCCCGAAGCCCAGGACTGGAATAAGATACCCCAAAAAGAAAGTAAATTGTAGACAACAAGTTGATTAACTTCATCCTCCCTAACGTCTAACCCAGCTTGCCGTCTGGAACAGAAGACCGAGGATCCCTCAACCCATTAGGATTGGGATCCTCCAGCACTCTGTAACGAAAAGCAAGACTTACCTCCGCCGGGGGAACTGACGACCCCGAGGATTGGGCCCCTGAAGCTTCAGAGGAAACCGCTTCCCCAGATGGCTGATCTGACCCAGATGATCTCACGCCTGACGAGCCCTGGTTAACAGAACACAGACAGTATCTCATCAACACCTCCCTCTCAGGAAGATGTAAATGCGCCAAAGCCATAGATATGGCCATGCGGATCCGTGCTGTAACCTCTGGCGGAAACAAGCCAGAGAAGGGGTAATGGCATTAGGGACACCTCCTTGCTTAGCTAGGGAAGGTTCTAGGGCACATGCCTCACGGGATGTAGGATCCCCAGGGGCGGATGGCTTGGCGGACTCTTAAGTTCCCTGTTGCGAGAGAAGAGAGCACTCTAAGGCGGCATTCGGAACATAACTGATGGGCATGAATTACCCGGGCCATTTCACACTCTTAGAAATAGAATCTGAATCAGAGACATCTGTCTCCAAAAAAATCAGAATCCTCCATAACTTGTATAGAAATTATGGATAGAAGAAAAAATAAAAATGGCACCTTACACCCCCAATTGCTGGGGCACTCACCACCTCCTGAGACCCAGACAACTAGCGAAACAGACTCTCTCCAATGCCACGCAGTCAGGAATACTGAAATGGAGTGCAGAACGTGACCACGCCATGTTACAAGATGCCCCGTACAGGTCAGAGAAAAGAACGCCAAGGTCACAAGAGCCGTGCAGCCTGACAAAAAAAAGGTTATGTTCCGATATAGCCACGAGCCCAAGCATCACTACACATTAGCAGATAGAATCATATAACAAACATGATTAAAAGTCCCTCCCCCCTGTTCAATAACCCCCCTAAGGAGATATTAACCCTTGATTCCATAAAGATAAAGGAGTCCCACTGAGACCCTGACTTCTTCGTTTACATTACATTCACACATCAAAGTAAAATTAAACAATCTTACCGGAATCTACGCTGTGGAACAGGAACACGGCCCTTCAAGTGTAACAGATAGTAGCCTCGCTTCTGACATGGACTTTAGTGAAGAAAGCATGCAGCGAAACTCTTCAATGCTGATTGCTAGGGAGCTGTTAACATGAGTCGGGATGGTTTTGCAGAAAGACTCTCCCTGCATCCCCGACCTCTAACATTCATCCATGCTCTCACTAAGAGGCTGACAGGATTAATTAAAACTCCAGTCCCATTTCGAAGACTACTACCCTCCATAAGAGACTATCTTTAATCTTCTGACACTTCTCTGCCAACCTCCTGTGACAAAAGGCAAAGAATGACTGGGAATGATGGAAGTGGGGGAGGTATTTAAGCCTTTGGCTAGGGTGTCTTTGCCTCCTCCTGGTGACCAGGTTCTGAATTCACATATACAGATATAGACACACACAAATATATATATATATATATATACATACACACATACATACAGACATTCACATATTTAGATATATGTATATGATATGTGTTTGTGTATCTACAGTATGTACATACACAGTGCTTAATATTTAAATTCCTATTATATTATATATTATAAATATATATTATAAATTATTATCATATTTAGATTCCTAAGATACTAGTCACTACTGATCCCTCCCATCACCTTCTAGTGACTTCTGAGAGTGGGAGAAAGTGAGATATAAAGGGGTAAGGGAAGGTGGATGTGAGTTGGCTTTGGTATAGTCCGTATGAAACAATATGGGTAAGAAGTAGGGAGCTAGGAGGGTTTGTAAGAGACACTAGAGGAGAATTAGGATTATAGGGCTTTCAGAAATATTACTAGATTCTATTGGTTGTTGGGCAGTAAGCTGGAATGGATATAGGTTTAGTCTGTAGTTGAGCTAGCCTCAGAAAGGAAGGGGGTTAATCTTGGTTTCTAGAGGAGCTATGACTATGGGCCAAATGATCAAAACCTCACTGGTATGGAGAAAAATCAAGCAAAACCTTTGGGAGCTTTTTTAAATTATATTGCAATGTAGAACCTCAGATAGGCCTTTCTAAAATTATTTAAGGGACCTTGCATTACAGACAAGACTTCTTAGATAATCTCACCAGACCAGAAATCTTTATGTTGTCTGTTTCTTTTAATATTTAGGGGAGATAAGCTAAAATGCGAGTGGCCTAGTTTTAGATACTGGGAAGCTGCATCACAAAGTGTGAAGAGTTGTTTGATGAACTAGACCACAATGGGATAGTGGGTTAGTCCTAAATTGGATAGGAGCTGATTAGGGGAGTAAAGGTACAAGTCTCTAGGAACAAGAGTTAATTTAACTATGAGGAAGTTTATATGTTTTTTGTGCTGGTATTTACTCTCTTATGACTCTCATAGGGCTTCTTCCGGCGTACCATCCAGAAGAACCTGCATCCTTCCTACTCATGCAAATATGATGGCTGCTGCATCATTGACAAAATCACCCGAAACCAGTGCCAACTCTGCCGCTTCAAGAAATGTATCTCTGTGGGCATGGCTATGGACCGTAAGTATGGAGTCATAATATCGGATATTGCTATAATATTGAGGTTTATTACCACATCATCTGTACATCTCCCATTTTTAGTTATTCACACCTTTGTAGCTCTTAATCTCTCTCTCCTTGACTTATTGAACTATTTTTTACTACATCATAATTAATCTTTTTTTTTCCTATTCTATGTACCCTTTAGTGCAATAATTCTTAAAGGGACATAATACCCATTTGCTAAATCATCAAGTGATGCAGCATAACTGAAAAGCTGATGAAAAATAATACCTGAACATCTCTTTGTGAAAAAGAAAATATTTCACCTCAAAGTTTCTTCAGCTCACTATAGTAGTTTCTCTGTGAATATCCATCAGCTGCTGTCAGCTGCATGTTGGAAAAAAAAACAGCCAATTAGCTTCATTAATGCTGAGGTCACACTTTGCTTTACTTTGATCTCACGAGATTTCACTTAAATGATGCAAGATTTCATAATAAACTTCCTTAGGAGGAGGAAAATAACATGGCTGTGCCTGCACATGCCAGACGCACACTTCTTTCTTTTTTACAAAGATGTTCAGTTGATATTTTCTAGTCAGCTTTTTGCAGTTAGGATGCGTTCAGTTGATATTTTCTAGTCAGCTTTTTGCAGTTAGGATGCATCACTTTCAAGTGCTTCAACATTTATGTGTCATGCCCCTTTAATTCTTGGGTATTTAGTCTATGTTACCTTGGCAAGCTAAGGCATTATTATTATTATTATCGGTTATTTGTTAAATGCCAACAGATTCTGCAGCGCTATAGACATAGGTGGTATACATAGAAACATTAATAGGTATCAAATGGGTAGAGGGCCCTGCCAAGAGTCGCACTGTTGTAGTCAGCTCTTAAGAAGGTGATCTACAAACAGCTGGACTCTTAAGCTTACATGCTAAGGGAGTTCAAGGGGATAGCAATGGAGGAGAGGAACTGGTATAAAGAAAGGTTAGTGTAGGTTGTATACATCCTTGAACAGTAGAGTCTTAAGGGAGCCAAAAACACAAACAGATGCAGACTCTGCACTTTGTAAGTAAACCACTGATTGCAAGCAAATGGTGTACAATAGCTGATACTGAGTAGATATCATGTAGCTAGTAACAGGTGCTCTGAAAACCGTAAACAGTGTAGCATGTAGTCAGTGGTAGTAATCACTTGTAACAAACTGAGGGTAGAATCATGCAGCGTGCGGGTGTGGTGATAAGTAAGATACAGGTAAACACAAATTTCAGCGTGTAAACTGAAACTAAGGTGAAGCCGGTTAATCTCACCACTCTTGCCGCTGTGTGATCTTTTGCTCAGGCCGCCCCATGAAAGGTAAGGATCCACTCCTCCGGCATCCAAACGAAAGAACTCTGATAAACAATGAAGGTTACCTTGTATTGGGACAAATTGCAGCCGCAGGGTATGTGCAGGTAAAAAATGATGTCTTTATTGTAAGATCAAAAACAGGGTGTCAAACAAACTCAGGGGTACATTGAAACAATGGCAAACGTCCGACGCGTTTCCTGCCCGGAGGCACTTCGTCAGGGACTTAAATTGTATGAACATTAAACAACTTAAAAAGGCTTGCGTACCTACGTCACAATGAGAGCACCTGTGTACTGCAATTAAAGGGACAGAATAGTACTGTCAGTGGAAACTGATTTATGCTTGGTCAAAATGAGAACCTTTTCAATGGGCTCTGCATAGGTTAAAATTGGATTCTCAGTAATCAATGTATATGAATCTTGTATCGATGTGAATTACTTGTAAGAATGAAAAAATAAACGTTTAATGACCATGCTACCATGTTGTTAATTATATCAGTACACAGTTGATAAAGAATTAAACTAAAATGTTAAAAAATGAAATAACATAATATCACATTGCTCCGTAGGTAGACAAAAAAGAATATCAATAAAAATAAGCTGAAAAAAAAACATTAAATAAAATATCTAAGCTAATTGTTATAACAATGTACTGCAGACTCTCAGAGGAAAAAAGAGTTAATATCTAGTATCAAAATTTCAAAGAGTGAGATAAATAAAATCTCATGCGTATTTTCAATAACATTAGTAAAATACACGTAAACTATATTAGTACTAGGGATATAGTTATATGCATGTAGCAGATAACCAAGAATGGGAAATACTTAAACAAAAACAACTTTTGATACATTTGACAGTTGTTATTATGTCAAATCCTCCTATGGCTACCTACGGAGCAATGTGATATTATGTTATTTCATTTTTTAACATTTTAGTTTAATTCTTTATCAACTGTGTACTGATATAATTAACAACATGGTAGCATGGTCATTAAACGTTTATTTTTTCATTCTTACAAGTAATTCACATCGATACAAGATTCATATACATTGATTACTGAGAATCCAATTTTAACCTATGCAGAGCCCATTGAAAAGGTTCTCATTTTGACCAAGCATAAATCAGTTTCCACTGACAGTACTATTCTGTCCCTTTAATTGCAGTACACAGGTGCTCTCATTGTGACGTAGGTACGCAAGCCTTTTTAAGTTGTTTAATGTTCATACAATTTAAGTCCCTGACGAAGTGCCTCCGGGCAGGAAACGCGTCGGACGTTTGCCATTGTTTCAATGTACCCCTGAGTTTGTTTGACACCCTGTTTTTGATCTTACAATAAAGACATCATTTTTTACCTGCACATACCCTGCGGCTGCAATTTGTCCCAATACAAGGTAACCTTCATTGTTTATCAGAGTCTTAAGGGAGTGCTTGAAGCTTTCAAAACTGGGGGAGAGTCTTGTGGAGCGAGGCAGAGAGTTCCACAAAATGGGAGCCAGTCTGGAGAAGTCCTGTAAACCGCAATGTGAGGAGGTAACGAAAGGAGGAGAGAAGGAGGTCATGAGCAGAGCGAAGGGGACGGGAGGGAGAGTATCTGGAGACGAGGTCTGAGCTATAGGAGGGAGCAGTGCTGTTGAGGGCCTTGTATGTCAGAGTCAGAATTTTGTGTTTAATCCTGGAGGCAAGATGATGCCAGTGAAGGGATTGACAGAGAGGTGCAGCAGATGAAGAGTGATGTGTAAGGAAGATGAGCCTGGCAAAGGCATTTATTATGTATTGTAAAGGAGCTAGGCGGCAGCTAGGGAGACCAGAGAGGACAGAATTGAGGTGGAAGCGGCAGGATTTAGCCAAGGACTGAATGTGAGACGTGAAAGAAAGATCTGAGTCAAATGTGACCCCAAGACATTGGTCATGCGGGGTAGGGGGTAATGATGGATTTGTCAACAGTTATAGAGAGATTGGGGGTGGAGATTTTGGATAAATGGGGGAAAATAAGGAGCTCAGTTTTGGAGAGATTTAGCTTAAGGTAGTGAGAGGACATCCAGGAAGAGATGTGAGAAAGACAGTTAATGACACGGGTTAGCAAGTAAGGAGATAGGTCTGGTGCAGAGAAGTATATTTGGGTGTCGTCGGCATACAAATGATATTGAAACCCGTGGGACTTTATTTGGGAGCCTAATAATGATGTGTAGATTGAGAAGGGGACCGAGGACAGAGCCTTGCGGTACCCTAACAGAAAGTGGTGACGAGGCAGATGAAGCCCCAGAAAAGCCTACACTAAAGGTACGGTTAGACAGGTTTGAAGAGAACCACGAGAGGGCTGTGTGATAAATGCCGAAGGATTGGACGGTTTGGAGCAAAAGAGGCTGGTCAACAGTATCAAAGGCTGTGGACAGATCAAGGAGGATAAGCAAAGTAATTAAACCCTTTACAACCTAAATTCCCTTATCAAATCATAGTTCTGTTTTCTGTTCCAAATCTATAATTTATTTTATTTTTTTATTTTTTTTTTACTTGTTATCTTCTACAATTGGGCAACCAGCCAAGCAATGAAAACAAGATGATATGGTGTTTTTGCCTAAAAACACACTTGACAAACCAGCTATATAATTAAAGGGAAAGTGTAGTCAAAATTAAACTTTCATGATTCAGATAGAGCATGCAATTTTAAGCAACTTTCTAATTTACTCCTATTATCAATTTTTCTTTGTTCTCTTTGTATCTTTATTGGGATGTAAGCTTAGGAGCTGGCTCATTTTTGGTTCAACATCCTGGGTAGGGCTTGCTAATTGGTGGTTACATTTGGACACCAATCAGTAAGCGCTACCCAGGTGCTGAACCAAAAATGGGCCATCTCCTAAGCTTACATTCTTGCTTTTTCAAATAAAGATACCAAGAGAACAAAGAAACATTTTAATAGGAGTAAATTAGAAAGTTGCTTAAAATTGTATGCTGTATCTGAATTAGACTGACTAGACTATACCTTTAAGCTTCCAGGCATCCCAAAGATTTTCAACCTTTTTGTGTTTGACTCCCACACTTAATCAGTCTAGTAACTTCAGACTGTTGGCCCCTGTGTAACTTTTCTCTGGTGAGATTATCTAAGAAGTCTTGTCAGTACTGCAAGCTCCCACAAAGAATTTTGAGAAGGCAAATTTTAGCTTGAGAGCTGTTTATTTTGCTATGCAGGGTCCTTTCCACTAGGAGGAGGCAAAACACCCCTACATACAAGAGCTTTAAACCCTCCCACTTTTCTAAAATGCCTCTGGCAAATTTTTGGCTTCTTGATAGAGTGAGATGAATGCTGAAGAGCTGATCTATAAGATCCAGAAAGGGATTCCCTAACCTACTTCTCAGAGAGTCTACAAACAGGACAGAGGTATAGACTGGAGTTTTCATTCAGGCAATAAAAATGATCTTAGCTTAGAGTATGAACATGTCACAGCCGCCGCTGTGCCACAAGGCAAAATGTGGATTTATCCGCCAGTTTTCTCGCTTAATGTGGCTATGCTTTAACAGATCCTTGTAACTCTGCTTGCACTGCCTCAGATGGGGTATAATTTAGGCGAGCACAGTATACGCAGGTGCTGACATAGCCCACCGGCTATTCACATGAACATGTAAACGTGATTCACGTAGCTTGAGGAAATGTATTTACACAGACACCACATAACTTCAGGGATTATTTTAGGCGCTTTTGCATTTTATCCCATATCTGATGTACTGTCTCTTTTAGCACTACCGGGTTCTCTCTGATGCTATGGATGTTTTGTGATGCAACCACTTCTTTCCCTGCCCTATTAAGCCTATTTTTCTACACTGCACACACCGGGGATTGGTGTTAGTGCTGGCTATTAGCAGGCCTTCTGGCTTCTCCTTCCTCACTAAAGTACTCTAGCCATTTTCACCTGTCAGAAGTATTTAGAGTCAGTGGCGGTAGTAAGCTCACTCTGTTTTACCAGAACTTTATCCCTTTATACTCCAAGGTTGTCATATGTGCTTATGTGTTAGACACGTTTTAAAGGGGTTGCAACATATTCTGTGCATTTTAGCTCGCTGTACTCCCTGTCAGGGGACTCAGTTATACATTGTGACTTACTTATATTGCTGACCTATCATTACCCATGATGGGTAAATTTTCTGCCCATTTACTGGTAATTTGTGTTTGCTATCTTCCGACATACCAATAGTTTTTCCTTAGCCAAGGCAAAGTTTTGACAACCCTCTTCAATTTCCCTCTGACAGGATGTTTCCTTTAATTTGTGGTACTTATGTTTGGTAAACATGGAACACAGAGTATTTACCAAAGTACTGGGGACCCTTTTATCAGTGGTGAGAGCTCAGGACATAGCTGTAGCTTCCTATCTATATAAGACATTCTGGTCCAGGACCCTTCTCTCCAACTAGTTGTGATTTACACTCAAGCTGTAAGAGTTTGTCAATGCCTTAAACTCTTGTTTTCTTTCTGGGGTACATCATCGACTCATTGTTTAGGCGACTATCCCTAACAATGCAATGCAGATTCTAATTTGAGAGAGCCTCATCTCTTCTTCAACTCAATCCAGTTCCCTCTGTGGCTTAGTGCATGGACGTAGTGGATCTAATGGTAGCTGCCTCAGAAGCAGTACCCTTTGCCAGCTTTCATCTATAACCTTTTCAACTTGCAACTCCAACAATCGAAGACAGACAACAAGAGTCTTTCTCAAAACATATTTCTAGATAACAAGACAGTCTTTAACCTAGTGGCAGGCTCACCATTTTCTAATTCGGGGAATGGGTCTCTGAAAGCACATGGAGTTTAGTCTCCTCAGGAGGCAAGGTTACCAATGAACATCCTAGAACTCCACATCATCTACAGAGTTGGCGCAGGCTCAAGTAAGAATCCTTCCTTTGTTTCCAATCAGATAACATTGCTAGTAGTGGCATACATAAATCACCAGGGAGGGACTCACAGTTCCTTATAAATAAAGGAAGTGTCCTACATTCTAACCTGGGTAGAACGTTATCATTGTCTAATTTCTGCCAGTCATTTTCTCAGAGTGAATAATTGGGAGGCAGACTTCCTAAGTAACGAATAGCCTCACCTGGGAGCGTGGTCTCTAAACCAGGAGATGTTAGACCAGATAGTGAGATGGTAAAGTCTACCAGAGATAGAACGTCACCGTTGTCTAATGTCTGTCTTTCATATTCCAAGTGTGAATACCTGGGAGAGTGGTCTCTAACCCAAGAGGTGTCGACTAGATAGTGAGATGGCAAAGTCTACCAGAGATAGACCTTGTGGCTTCTTGCCTGAGCCACAAACTTCCACACTATTGTGCCAGGTCTTGAAACCTTCAGGTGGATCCAAAGATACGCTAATGGTTGATCCCTGGTCTTTCAATCCAATTTATCTTTTTTTCCTCAGTTTGTGTTGCTATACAGTGTGATAGCCCAAATCAAGCATGAATGGATGTCAGCAATTGTGATTGCTCCAGTGTGGCCTCTCTGTACTTGATATGTAGACCTAATTCAAATGTCCTTTTCCTTCCATAAGGCAGGGAGAGTACACAACTTCATTCCAAAGACACCCCAGCCAAAGGCATGTCTCTACATGACCCGCTTCACATGCAGTTCCCCGTGGCTCAACTAATCCTCCATCTGGAGGGGGCTTTTTTCCAGCTGACTTTACCATGCAGTTACAAAGGTGGATGGCGCTATCTCCACGCTGGCTAAGCATACTACTATCCCTCTGGAGGATAGTTCTTCTTTTAGAGAGCCTATGGCTAAAAAAAAATGGAAACTTTTCTAAGGAAGATGTTTCAACATACAGGGTTTTTATTTCAAACCTGCGGAAGCTGTAACCACGGTTGCTGGAGCAGCTACCTACTGGCGCAACACTATGTCGGAGCTCATTGAGGTGGAGACTCCCCTCGAGGATATTCAGGAGAGAATTAAGGCACTGAGAATTGCTAACTCCTTTATCTGTGATAATATGCAGATTATTCGCATAAATGCAAAGGCTGCTGGTTTTGAGGTTCTAGCCCGACAGGTTCTCTGGTTGAAGTCTTGGTCTGCGGATATGACTTCTAAATCCAGACTCCTTTCTCTTTCCTTCAAGGGGAAGATTTTATTCGGTCCAGGGCTGGACTCCATTATCTCTACGGTTACCGGAGGGAAAGGTGCCTTCCTACCTTAAGATAAGAAGAATAGGGACGGCAACTGTCTAATTTTCGTTCCTTTCGTGCTGACAAGTCGCAATGACAGTGGTTCTCTTCCAAGTCCGAGCAGCCCAAGACTACTTGAAAGCCCACTCACTCCTGGAATAAGTCCAAACAGACTAAGAAGCCCACCGAGAACAAATCGGCATGAAGGGGCGGCCCCCTATCAGATCGAGTAGGGGACAGACTGTCCCCTACTCGAGAGTCCTACTCTCCAGTCTTTCGACAAGACCAGAAAAGAGGGCTGCCTTCTTAGGTTGCGTATGGGATCTCTCCTCTCTAGGGGTAATTGTCCCGTTACCTACAGCAGAAAGAGGTTTGGGGTTTTATTCAAACCTTTTCCTGGTTCCAAAGAAGAAGAGAACTTTCCATCCAATTCTGGACCTAAAGTGCTTAAACAAGTTTCTGAGTGTTCCCTCTTTCAAGATGGAAACAATACGGTCAATCCTACCTCTGGTTCAGGAAGGACAGTTTATGACCACAATAGACCTGAAGGATGCATACCTTCACGTCCCGATTCACAGGGAACATTTTGAGTTCCTGAGGTTTGCTTTTCTGGATCAGCACTTCCAGTTCATAGCTCTTCCATTTGGCCTAGCAACTGCTCCAAGGATATTTACAAAGGTTCTGAGGGCTCTTCTAGCCGTTGCCAGAACACAAGGTATTGCAGTAGCGCCTTACCTGGACGATATATTGGTACAGGCGTCATCTTTTCGTCTAGCGGAAGAACATTTCTCAGTCTTCGATCACATGAATGGAAGATAGACTTGGAAAAGAGTTCTCTTACTCCAAATACAAGGGTGAATTTCCTAGGAACTATAATAGACTCCATATCCATGAGAATATTCCTCACAGATCAGAGATGTTGCAAGCCAAATTCTGCATGTCTTGTCCTCCAGGCCTCCTCGAGACCCTCAGTGGCTCAGTGTATGGAGGTAATCGGACTCATGGTGTCCTGCATTTACATCATTCCTTATGCCAGATTTCATCTCAGACCCTTACAACTATGCATGCTGAGACAATGGAAGGGCGACCATTCATATCTGTCTCAACAGATTGTGCTGGACAGCCTGTCAAGAGACTCGCTCTCCTGGTGGCTCTGTCCAGATCATCTGTCCCAAGGCACATGCTTTTTCAGACCATCCTGGGATATTGTGACTACGGACACAAGCCTTTCCAGCTGGGGAGCCGTTTGGTGTGCTAAGAAGGCACAAGGTTTATGGACTCAGGAGGAGTCCTCCCTTCCGCTCAATCTTCAATGCCTTGAAGGCTTGGCCCCTTCAGGGTTCGTCCCAGTTTATCAATATAATCTTGGTTGCCTATATCAACCATCAAGGGGGTACGAGAAGTTCTTTGGAGATGAGAGAAGTATCTCAGATACTAGAGTGGGCAGAGACTCAGAAATATACACTGTCAGCGATCCACATTCCGGGTGTGGACAACGGGGAAACGGACTTCCTTAGCAGGCAATCCTTTTACCCAGGGAAATGGTCTCTTCACCCCAAGGTGTTTGCAGAGATATGCAGTGAGTGGGGGACGCCGGAGATAGATCTCATGGCATCCCTCCTCAATACCAAGCTACCCAGGTACGGGCCGAGGGATCTTTAGGCGAAATTGATGGATACATTATCAGTACCATGGAGGTTCAGTCTCATATATCTTTTTCCTCCATTACCGCTTCTCCCTCGTGTGGTGGCTCACATCAAGCAGGAGTGAGCATCTGTGATTCTGATTGCTCCTTTGTGGTCACGAAGGACGTGGTTTGCGGATCTGGTGGGGATGTCCTCATCTCCTCAGTGGAGGTTACCTTGTTGCAGAGATCTGCTGATACAGGGTCCCTTCGTTCATCAAAATCTAGAGTCTCTGAGGCTGACTGCGGGGGAAGATTGAACGCTTAGTCTTAGCCAAAAGAGGGTTCTCTGAGAGTGTTATCGACACTCTGGTTCAAGCTCGTAAGCTAGTTCCCTGAAGGGACAGATAAAGGTTGGCTGAGCTTCCGGATGTGCAGTCCTTTGTTAAAGGCACAGTCTACACCAGAATTTTTATTGTTTAAAAAGATAGATAATCCCTTTATTACCCATTTCCTAGTTTTGCACAACGAACACAGTAATATAAATACACCTTTTACCTCTGTGATTACCTTGTATCTAATTCTCTGCTAACTACCCCCTTTTTTCAGTTATTTTGACAGACATCCATTTTAGCCAATCAGAGCTGGCTCACCTGAACTCCACGTGCGTGAGCACAGTGTTATCTATATGACACACATTACCTAACACCCTCTAGTGGTGAAAAACTGTCAAAATGCCCTGAGAGAAGAGGCGGCCTTCAAGGGCTTAGAAATTAGCATATGAGCCTCTTTTAATTTAGCTTTCAACTAAGAATACCAAGAGAACAAAGCAAAATTGGTGATAAAAGTCAATTTTAAAATTACATTCTCTATCTGAATAATGAAAGTTTATTTTGGACTAGACTGTCCATTTAAGGCTCTGGTTAGGATCAGACCCATGTTTAGATCTGTGGCTCCGCCTTGGAGCCTCAATCTTATTCTTAGTGTTTTGCAGCAGGCTCCGTTTGAGCCTATGCATACTGTTGACATTAAATTGTTATCTTGGAAGGTTCTTTTTTTGTTGGCTATTGCCTCTGCAGAGTTTCTGAGATTTCTGCTTTGCAATGTGATCCCCCTTATCTGGTTTTTCATGCTGATAAGGCGGTTTACACATTAAACTAGGGTTCCTCCCTAAGGTTGTGTTGAATCGTAACATTAATCAAGAAATTATTGCTCCTTCCTTGTGTCCTAATCCTTCTTCAGCGAAGGAACGTTTGCTTCACAATCTAGATGTGGTTTGTGCCTTGAAGTTCTATCTTCAGGCTACTAAGGAATTCAGACAATCTTCCTCTTTGTTTGTCATCTATGCGGGGAAGGGCAAGGGGCAGAAGACTACTACGACTTCTCTATCTTTCTGGTTGAGGAGTGTCATCCGCTTAGCTTATGAGACAGCGGGACGACAGCCTGCTGAGAGGATAACGGCTCTTTCCACTAGAACTGTGGCTTCCTCTTGGGCTTTTAAGAACGAAGTCTCAATGGATCCGATTTGTAAGGCGGCTACCTGGTCCTCCTTAGACACTTTTTCTAAATTTTATAGTTTGATGTGTTTGAAGCAGCTTTCGGGAGAAAAGTTTTGCAGGCTGTGGTGCCCTCAGAATAGGGTCCGTCTCTTTTTTCTGTTCCCTCCCGTTATTCATTCAGTGTCCTCTGGAGCTTGCGTATAGTTTTCCCTACTGTACGGAATGAAGTTGTGGACTCTCCCTGCCTTATGGAAGGAAAACATAATTTATGCTTACCAGATAAATTCTTTCCTGTCAGGGAGAGTCCACGACCCCGCCCATAATTTATTTTTTTGATGGGCAGCTACATTTTTATATTCTTCTGGCACCTTTTATACCCTGATGTTTCTCCAACTTTTCCTTGTTCCCTCAGCAGAATGACTGGGGGATAGGAGAAGTGGGAGGGATATTTAAGCCTTTGGCTGGGGTGTCTTTGCCTCCTCCTGGTGGCCAGGTGTTGTATTTCCCAACAGTAAGGAATGAAGTTGTGGACTCTCCCTGCCAGGAAGGAAAGGAATGTATCTGGTAAGCATAAATTATGTTTTTGCCACCATTTGCATCTTCCTTTCAGGAAAGATCTTCTATCTCAAGGACCTTTCTTTCATCAAGACCTCGAAAGTTTGATGAACTGGCGATCAAACATCTAGTCCTGTCACAAAAAGGTCTTTCTGATAAGGTGATTGATACCCTAATACAAACTTGAAAACTTGTCACCAGGTGTCTCTACCATTAGCTGTGGAAACTCTTTTTTCTTTCCTAAAATATGGAGAGTCTACAACGTCATCAATTACTAGTGGGAATATCACTCGTGGCCAGCAGGAGGCAAAGAGCACCACAGCAAAGCTGTTAAGTGTCACTCCCCTACCCATAAACCACAGTCATTCTCTTTGCCTCTGTCAATGAAGGAGGTGAAGTTCTGGTGTCTGAAGAAAATTGGATTTATTTCTCTACAAGCAAGATTTTTGGGTCTAGCCGTAGTCCACGTTAATCTCTTCAGTAGAGTAGTGGTGGCTTTAAAGCAGTTATTAACTTGTGAGGTGGGCCTTGCTACGTTTTTCTAACATCTTGCTGCCCTAGTATAGAAAGCCAGAGTAGGTTTACTCTGTTCTTTCTTTTTTCTACAGGTCTTTGTAAGGAATGTGTCCTTTCACACTTTGTAGGCTGTCCTCCTGCCGGACGGCTATATTACAGGTAAGTGCCTTTTTGTCTTCTAAGTATGGAGATGGGCACTTAGAGAGATTGCTCTGCAATGTTAAGGGACGTGTATATCCTTTCTAGAGGATATTTACAGGCAGGGAGCAGGCACTTATTTGTGACAAGAGACTGGGGTTTATTACTTTTATGGTCTTTAAAGTATATTCCTTTTTTTTTTTTTTTTACCTTATTGTGGGCTTTTAGTATTTCAGCTAGTAAGCTGTTGGATATGTTTCATTTTGTGTTTACTGTGTACCATGTAAGAAACGTTAGCTGCACAGTTTTTGGTAGTAGCCTAGTCTTCCTCTGACAGCGTTAATTAAGTCTGTAAGGAGATTCAGAACATGGTCATTGATGTGATGTGTGCTATATAATTCATCACATAGAGACGGGCTTCTGATTATCTGGCTTTACACTTGCATTTTTTAACTGCCATGACGCTAGTATATTTCATGGGGGTTAACGGTCTTCCTCCATTTTAGTTCTGATGGCTGGGACGATGTTAGATTTCCAGAGTCTGTGCAGAAACGCTCGCTTGTAATCCTGGCGCGGATTCTTGTCTGATCAATTTTGGTAGAGACTCCTTTGGAGGAGATCCTAGACAGAATTAAGGCTCTCAAGCTAGCCAATTCTTTTTTCTTTTTTTTTCCTGATGCTTCCATGCTAGCTTCACTGTGCTAGCCGCAGGGCGTTGTGGCTAAAATCTTGGTCAGCGGATGTTGCCTCTAAGTCCATTTACTACAAGGGTAGGACCTTTTTTGGACTTGGTCTGGCAAAAATAATTTCTGATATCACGGGTGGAAAAGGGTCTTTTCTATCACAAGACAAGGAAAACAGTCCTAAAAGACGTAAGAGTAATTTTCCTTTCATAGCTTCAAGGAGTCTTCCTCTTCCGAGCAGGAACAGTCCAAGTCTTCTTGGAGACCCATTCAGTCTTGGAACAAGGGGAAGCAATCAAAGAAACCAGCATCTGAGTCTAAATCAGCATGAATGGTTTGCCCCCGAACCGGGATTGGATCAGGTGGGGGGGGGCAGACTTTCTCTGTATTATCAAGCTTGGATACAAGATGTTCCAGATCCTTGGAATCCTCAGGGTTACAAAATAGAAGTCATAACTTTTCCTCCCAGGGGCAGGTTCCACCTCTCAAGTTTATCTACAGACCAGAGGCATTCTTCAAGTGTCTCAACAATGTTCCCATACACAGGAATCATCAAGTTCATGACATTCACCTACCTGGATGACATTTTGGTTCAGGCACCATCTTTTCAATAAGCAAAATCTTGTACAGAGGTCTTGTGGCCTTTTCTACTTTCTCAAGTGAACGTAGAAGTGAATCTGGAAAAGAGTTTCCTTGTTCCAGCTACAATGGTAGGTTTCTTCGGGACTATAATAGATTCCCTATCTATGAAAATATTTCTGACAGAGGTCAGAAAATCTGAAATGCTTCCCTCTTACCGCTCTCTGCAGTCTTCTGTTCGGCCATCAGTGGCTCCATGTATGGAGGTAATTGGTCTGATGGTTGCTTCCATGAACATCATTCCATTTGCTCAATTCCATTTGAGAGCTCTGAAGTTATGCATGCTCAGACGTTGGAACGGGGACCATGCGTATCTGTCTCAGAGGATCAGTTGACAAGAGACTCTCTCCCGTGGTGGTTTTCTCAAGAGCTTCTGTCTCAAGATACTGGCTTCCAGAGATCTTCCTAGTTGATTGTGACCACGGACGCCAGCCTGCTGGGCTGGGGAGCAGTCTGGGACTCGTTAAGGGCGCAGGGCCATCCACATTCCAAGAGTGGACAACTGGGAGGCAGATTTCCTGAGCAGTTGGATATGATGGTGTTTCGTAGAATGTCAAGCTTCCAAGGTACGGTTCAAGACCAATAGATCCGCAGGCCGCCCTGATAGATGCTTTGGTGGTCCCTTCGGATTTTTAGTCTAGCATTTCTGTCTAAGCGTGGATTAAATCATTGAGACCATGATTCAGGCTAGCAAGCCTGTTTCTAGAAAGATTTTCCATATGGTATGGTTTACATACCTTTATTGGTGTGAATCCAAGGGCTATTCTTGGAGTAGGGTCAGGATTCCTAGGATTTTGTCTTTTCTCCAGGAAGGTTTGGAAAAGGGATTGTCAGTCAGTTCTCTGAAGGGTCAGATTTCTACATTATCTATTTTGTTGCACAAGCATCTGGGGGATGTGCCAGATGTTACATTTTTTTGTCAGGCCCTGGTCAGAATCTGGCCTGCGTTTAAGTTTCTTGCTCCTCCTTGGAGCCTTAACCTTGTTCTTAAAGTTTTGCGGCAGACTCCGTTTGAGCCATTGCAATCCATAGATATTAAGTTGCTATCTTGGAAGGTTTTGTTTCTTATTCCTATCTCTTCTGCTCGGAAAATCTTGGAACTCTCGGCTTTGCAGTGTGATTCACCTTTTCTTATCCTTCATGCTGATAAGGCGGTTCTTTGTACTAAGTTAGGTTTCGGATAGAACTATTAATCAGGAAATTGTTGTTTTTTCTCTATGTCCTAATCCTTCTAATAAGGAATGTTTGTTGAACAACTTGGATGTTGTGTGTGCTTTAAAATTGTATCTTCAGACGTCTAAGGATTTTCGCCAGTTTTCTGCACTGTTTGTTTGGGAAGCATAAGGGTCAGAAAGTTACTGCTACTTCTCTTTCTCTCTGGTTGAGAAGTATTATTCGTTTTGCTTATGAGACTGATGGACAGCAGTCTCCTGAGAGAATTACAGCTCATTCCACGAGGGCTGTCTTCTCTTCTTGGGCTTTCAAAAATGAAGCTTCTGTGGAACAGATTTGCAAGGCTGCAACTTGGTCCTCTTTGCATACTTTTTCCAAATTTTCCAAATTTGATACTTTTGCCTCAGCCGATGCTTCTTTTGGGAGAAAGGTTCTTCAAGCGGTGGTGCCTTCTGTTCAGGTCTGCCTGTCTTACTATCCCTCCCTAGTCATCTGTGTCCTCTAGCTTGGGGGTATTGGTTCCCACTAGTAATTGATGAAGTTGTGGACTCTCCATATCTTAGGAAAGAAAACAAGATTTATGCTTACATGATAAATCTATTTCTTTCCGGATATGGAGATTATTATTTTTTTTTACTAAACCTCAGGCACCTCTACACCTTTGTGTTATTCCTTTTTTCCATTTCCCTTCGGTCGAATGGCTGGGGTTTATGGGTAGGGGAGTGACACTTAACAGCTTTGCTGTGGTGCTCTTTGCCTCCTCCTGCTGGCCAGGAGTGATATTCCCACTAGTAATTGATGACGTTGTGGACTCTCCATATCTGGAAAGAATTAGATTTATCAGGTAAGCATAAATCTTTTTTTTATCCTGGTGTACAACCAAGGGATACCGTTAGAATTCCCAGGATTTTTTAATTTCTTCAGGACGGCCTAGTGAAAGATTTATCAGCTAGTTCTCTTAAAGGTAAGATTTCAGCCTTATCTGTCTTAAACAAGGAAATAGCCAAGATTCCTTATAGCCAGACCTTTGTACAGTCCTTAATCAGAATGAAACCAGTTATTTGTTCAGTTACTCCTCCTTGAAATCTTAATCTGGTCCTGAGGGACCTTCAAGCTCCTCCATTTGAACCTATGCATATATATATATTTGGACATCCTACTTTTATCTTGGAAGCTTTTTTTTTTTCATTGGCCATTTCTTCAGCTAGAAGAGTTTCCAAACATTCAGCTTTATTCTGTAAACCTCCTTTCCTGATATTTCAGAAAAAGCCAGTCCTTAAAACCTACTATTATTTTCTTCCCAAGGTAGTATTTACAGATACTAGCAACCAAGAAATCTTGGTTCCCTCTTTATTTCTGCCTTCTAAAAATTCTAAGGAGCGTTTTCTTCACAACTTGGATGTCGTGAGGGCACTAAAATGTTATGCTGAGCCCACACAAAAGTTTAGACTTTATTCTTCTTTGTTTGGACCTTGTAAGGGACATAAAGCTACAGCTGTCACTTGGCTCAAAGCTTTAATTTCCTAGGCATATTTGGTCACGGGAAAGACTTGCTCATGAATGTATTACTGCTCATTCCACTAGTGCAGTAGCTACTTCTTGGGCTTTTTGTCATGAAGCTTCCATAGACCTAATTTGCAAGGTGGCTACTTGGTCCTCTCCTCACACTTTTACCAAATTTTAGTATTTTTATTGTATGCCAGTACAGCTAAGGTAGGAATGTTACTGATCAGTTCTTTCCTGTCAAAAGCCACTGATCAGTAACATTCCTACCTTAACTGTATTGTTCCACTGGAACATGGTGGTCTCGTGGGCTTCACTGCTTGGGTATAAGATTCCACATGTGATGATCTTATGGAATCTCAACATCTTATAACAGCAAAAAAAATACATGCTTACCTGATATATTCATTTATTTCATGATGGTGTGAGTCCACAAGCCATACCCTTCTTTCTATACAGCTAAAAATCATCTACATTACGAGTTTTGCGTTATGAGTGAAAAAGCATTGTTATGCCTCATAACGCTGCTTTTTCCCTAACGCCGCTATTATAAGTCTTGTTGGTATAGGTGAACCGCACACCTTTTTGGCCTTCACGCAACGTCAGTACCGCACTTTTAACTGTATTACGAGTTTGCCTGGGAGGCCAAAAAGTGAGCGGTACACCCTATAACCACAAGATCTGTACCGCCATCTAAAGTCAGTAGTTATGAGTTAGTTTTACGTTACAAAGCTGTAGCATAAAACTCATAACTAAAGTGTTAAAAAGTACACTAACACCCATAAACTACCTATTAACACTAAAACCAAGGCCCCCCCGCATAGCAAACACTATAATAAATTTATTAACCCCTAATCTGCCGCTCCTGACATCGCCGCCACTAAAAAAAATTATTAACCCCTAAACCGCCACCCTCCTGCATCACAAACACTATTTAAAGATTATTAACCCCTAATCTGCCGTCTGCCCACACCGCCGCTATAATAAACCTATTAACCACTAAACCGCAAACCCCCACAACGAAATATACTAAAATAAATGATTAACCCCTAAACCTTCTGACCTCCCACATCACTAACTCTAGATAAATATATTAACTCCTAACGTAAACCCTAACATCCCCTAACTTAAATATGATTAAAATAGACCTTACAATTATTACCCAAGTAATACATATTTAAAACAAAATACATTGTTACCTGTAAAAAAAAAACTAAGCTAGCTACAAAATAACTAATAGTTATATTGTAGCTATCTTAGGTTTTATTTTTATTTAACAGCTAAGTTTGTATTTATTTTATCTAGGTAGACTAGTTAGTAAATAGTTATTAACTATTAAATAACTACCTAGTTAAAATAAATACAAAGTTACCTGTAAAATAAAACCTAACCTGCCTTACACTAAAAAAATAACATTACAATAAAATAAATTATTAAAATACAATTTTCTAACTTACAAAAAAAATAAACACTAAATTACAAAAAATAAAAAAATAAATTATCAAAAATAAAAATGAATTACTCCTAAAGCTATTAGATTAGGAGTAATTTGTTTTTATTTTTGATAATTTCGTTTTTTATTTTTTGTAATTTAGTGTTTTGGGGTTTTTTGTAAGTTAGAAAATTGTATTTTAATAATTTAATTTATTTTATTTTATTGTAATGTTAGTTTTTAGTGTAAGGCAGGTTAGGTTTTATTTTACAGGTAAATTTGTATTTATTTTAACTAGGTAGATAGTAAATAGTTAATAACTATTTACTAACTAGTCTACCTAGTTAAAATAATAATAATTGTAAGGTTTATTTAGCTTTATTTTAATTATATTTAAGTTAGGGAGTTTTAGGGTTAGATTTAGGCTTAGGGTTACGTTAGGGTTAGGTTTAGGGGTTAATATATTTAGTGTTAGTGATGTTGGAGGCTAGAGGTTTAGGAGTTAATAACTTTAGTATAGTGGCAGCGACATTGGGGGGCGGCAGATTAGGGGTTAATAACTAATGTAGGTGGCAGCGATGTTAAGGGCGGCAGATTAGGTGTGAATAACTGTATGTAGGTGGCGGCGATATCGGGAGTGGCAGATTAGGGGTTAATAACTGTAATGTAGGTGGCGGTGATATTAAGGGCGGCAGATTAGGGGTTAATAACTGTATATAAGTGGGGGCGATATCGGGAGCGGAAGATTCGGGGTTAATAGTTTTTAACTGGCGGGGATGTTAAGGGCGGCAGATTAGGGGTTAATAACATTATGTAGGTGGTGGCGATATTAGGAGCGGCAGATTAGGGGTTAATAACATTAAGTCGGGGGCGGCAGATTAGGGGTGTTTAGACATGGTTTTTACGTTAGGTTGTTAGGTTTAAACTTAACTTTTTCTTTCCCCATAGACATCAATGGTGCTGCGTTACGGAGCTTTTGTTCCTGCGATCGCAGGTGTTAGGCTTCTTTTTTGCCGGCTCTCCCCATTGACGTCTATGGGGAAATCGTGCACGAGCACGTCAAAGCAGCGCTTGTATTTGGGTGCGGTATGGAGCTCAATGCCAACATATCGCCCGCACAAGCCTGCTTTTTGCAAACCTGTAATAGAAGCGCTATAGGGAGGTGAAATAACGCCGCTTTTGTGTCCGTCGTTAATTTCCCTATAGCACTGAAAACCCGTAATCTAGCTGAATGTAACTTGTTTTGCACTTATTTTGCCCTGCTTGACTTTCCTTCTTTTTAATTTCCTTCCATCTTCATAGCCATATGTATAACTGATGGATTCTTGGAGAATGGGAGGGTTCAAAGCTCTGGTATGTAGGAGTGTTTTGCCTCCTCCTGGTGGACAGGGAGAATAATCCCACATGTGACGATCTTGTACACTCTTACCTTCATAAATGAAATTAATTTATCAGATAAGCATACATTTTGTTTTTTTGTGTGATTTTTCTCGTTGCTGGAGAGTTTCTGATTATTGGGCCTTTAATGAAGGTATGCTAAAAGATTTTTCCTTATTTTTTACAATAAATTCAAATGAATCCACTTTGTCCATTAGTTTAACACTATGCAAGCCCTCTAAGTCTTAAAGGGACACTGTACCCTATATTTGTCTCCCTTTTAATTTGTTCCCAATGATTTATTTTACCAGCTTGAGTGTATTAAATTGTTTACAAATAGCTCCTTTACCTCTATTTCGGCATTTGAAATAGCTGATTTTGCCTGTGTTATCCTATCCTATACTGAAAGATTCTGTACTTGAGTATGGGCTGTAGAAAAGCTGTAAACTTAGCCAGCAGAAGAAATTACACTCCCAGTGGGGGGGAAAGAAAAGGAATAACATTTTAAGTTCAATTGTTCTCTCTCAGTATTGAGCTTTGGTACACAGACATAAACAAGATAAGAAAACGTGTGTACAGAAAATGATAAAATATGGATATTGAATTTCCCTGCAGTCTCGACTTATTTTAAGGGGTCGCAACAAACCCTGATATTTCATATGCAAAAAAATAATTTGGAGAAGCAATTTTTCATACATTTTATACTCCTGCGGCTGATATAACAAGTCATTCAAAACACAATAAGAGAAAAATAATTTTACAGTATATGGTCCCTTTAATGGCCTTCTATCTAATCTTAAGTTTGAAAGAGTACACAAAGAACTTCCGCTTTAAAACAAGTCTGCTTCTGTACAGTTCAGGCTTGCCATTTCTGCTTGCCAGTAATAGGGACGGGGATGGGATTGTGTTATTGGCAAAGGATTGGACATTATATTTAACAAGGTAAAAATGATCTGAAGGGCCAATACTGTCATATTGTTATTCATAAAAAAATTGTTCTCCAGGACCACCAATTCCAGAAGACAGGAACTATGTTATTTGTCATGGTCCTCACAGATGTAATGTTGACCGGTCTTATAAGTCCTCTTCATCCTACTGAGAGTTTGTTTTTTGCCCTGAACTAGAAATGATCAAGTAGAAATGAGCATGACCATTGGTCCTCAGTGTAATATGTTTATTCCTTTTTTATAAGAAATAACACATTTATATGAAGTGTAATTTCATGTTACAAGTGTAGTTTTCTGTAACACTTCTATGTGGGTAATGTTTGCTATTGTTACCCAGCAGCTTATGTGGTTTCATGAATAATGCAAAATGAATTCAATGTAGACCTATTTTTGAGAAATTGGTCTTAATGATGTTGAACGCACCCTGTTTTGTTTATTCATGTGTGACATGCAGGTGTACCCTGCCATACTTGCTGTGGTCCAGTGATTCTTCCCTTCTATTCTTCTCCTTGGCTGTCTGCTAGCCTGGAGCATGCCGGGAAGTCATATTTTTGAAGGATAGATTTTAAAGTTTGGTTACATTTCAAGGCCTTCATACCCAGCATATAAGACTAACAGTAATATGCTGTCTTAGAGAGTGGGGGGGGGAGATTTATTGAGAATCTAGTTTACTCTCATTTTTTATTCATCTGTAATTCTTTCTATCTGCTAATTCTCAGTTGTCCTGGATGATTCGAAGCGGGTAGCAAAACGGAAGCTCATTGAAGAGAACAGGAGGCGGAGGCAGAAGGAGGAGATGATCAAGACCTTGCAGCAGCGTCCAGAGCCCAGCAGTGAGGAGTGGGAACTGATCAGAATAGTGACAGAAGCTCACAGAAGCACTAATGCACAGGGCAGCCACTGGAAACAGCGCAGGAAGTTTCTGGTAAGACTAATGGGAAATACAGGGGTCATATGGAGCGTTAGAAGCCTTTATAATTAAAGGTTGTGCAGAACATTACAATCAGTAAAGGCTATTAGGAAGGATAGTAAGATGCGTAATAAGTATATGGTTGTATGGACTAATTGGTGGTAATATTGAGTTAGGTAATGATATGAGCAATATGAGTTATGTTCTATATAACTACAGAAGGAAACAGAATATATAGTTGTATAAAAGTTCATGTAGGGCATGTAAGCCATGTTAGGGAATTGATGTATGGATTATTTGTGAAACTATAGAAACAGCTTGGTTAATTGTGCAAAGATAATAAGCAGTTTTTGTTAACATTAAAAATGTAACCATATGTCCCAATGGTCATATTTACTGTCCTCTATATAATACTATAGAGAAGAAGAACTTTCTCTTGTGTTTGGTAGAACATAACCAATCTCTGTGATTTCCTTAAGCAAACATCCTGCACAGATGGGGAGGCTGTGACCTCCCATAGAGAGCAAGCAGCATCTGTTGCCCCCCACTCACACTCCGACCCTCCCAGTAACAGAGTAGGGGCTGCAGCAGAGTGCGTGTGAGGAGACTGGGGTGATGAAGGTCAGCAAACAGCTGTCACCGTGACACTGCAGAACTAGTGCATTATGGGAGATGTGTTTTTATGCAGAAGTGCACTCTGCTACCTGCTACTTGCATTTGTGCATCAGGAGATGTTGGTATCTCTCTCTGCAACATAGTATTTGGTATCACTACACAAGAAAATGTTGTTAACCGTGTGACTGCATTGGGTCTTCTGCAAACTGGTACTAGTTTTTCTCAGCAATATATTTTGGTTATTACACACATGCATTTTGGCATTGTGTAGATTTATTCTGCAAGTTACTTGCAACATTGCTTCCTGTTTTTTTATTCTTCATTGTGTTGTATTTCTTCGTTTTGGTACCTTTTAGTGCAGTGGTACTGTTGCCAACATCTTGTTTACGTGATCTACAGCCGTGCACTCTGGTACCCACCACACTCTGCTTGTGAAGCAGTGTATTCTAGTAACTGTTATCCTGTGCAGCAGGTCCCTCCTGTTACTTGGCTGTGCATAAAATACATTATTACACCTGTAAATATGGGTCTCCATACCCCAAACACAGAAAGAGCATGCAATTTTAAAAATGTTTACTTACATATCAATGTGTGCCCAGTCTTTTTATATGTACCCTTTTTTGGCATCAGCTCTTACTGAGCATGTGGAAGAATTAAGTGTATATGAGTCTATAATTGAATTATAGCTGTCAAATTATTCAATGGACAGGGAAAGAAAGGCAATATTTGAAATGTTTAGAAAAAAATTCTACTAACAATCTGAATATCAAAATAAGTTCTATAGTATTGTCATTTTATTATGTACTTGTTAATTAGGCAATTCTACTATATTTAATGGCCCTTTAAGTATTTGCTGTAGAAAAGCTATGTAAACAAATCAGTGTAAGAAATTACACTCCCAGGTGGGAGGAAGGGAAGATAAGTAATACAATTTTAATTTTCAGCTGTTCTCTATGATCAGTATTGGACTTTGTTATACAGACAGATACAATGTGTGTATAGAAAGTGATAAAAATGAGTTCTGATTTGTCTTCAAGCTCAGCCTATTTGAATGGGTTGTTGTGTAAAAGAACAAAAACAGCTATTTTATATAACATGCCTAACAGCAATTTTGTATACATTTTATACTCTGCTGCTGGTATAAGAAGTCACTGCAAATACATTAAGGGGAAACTAATTTTAAAGTACACTGTCACTTAAATGGTAATTATTGGGCAACAGAGGAAATGGGCTTGTTTTCTCAAATTATTTAAATAAAGACAAGCTGGAACAGGGAAGTTCAGTAAAATATGCAATTGTATAGTAATATATAACATGTAGTTTTAATTCTAAAAATGTATTTTAATTTTCCATTTCCAGACTTTAGAAGTCTAACCCTGCTGTAATTGATTGGCCAGTGTAGTAACTCCCTGATATCTGGTATTGCGGGTTACAGCAGATTATACAATATACAAAAACATGTAAATCACTGCAAAACAAAGCAAATTTTGCTAACAAAAATGTTTTGTATGTAATTCTTTTGCAGTGATTAATTGATGATCTTTATACTATGCATTTGTATAAAAAATAGTTTGGTGTCCTATTAATCTTGAGAGAATGCCTTAAGTGCACACCAGCAAGATGATTTCACTGTGTGTGTCTGATTTGCATCCAGACCAGGTAATCATGGGATGGCACAGAAAAGGATATTTTGAAACTAGACAATATAAACAATTCATGTGTATTCTAAAAGTATCTCATAATAAATGTGGGCAAATGGATTATGATTGGGACTATAATCTCCTTTTAAAGGGACAGTCTACATCATAGTCATCTTAAAGTCTTACCTTTTATTAAGCTACACTACTGACAAAAAAAGCGTAGAGCCACAGTGAGTGGTGGGGAGGGAGGAGGAGGGGGAAGCAGGGAGAGGGGGTTGATATAGTGGAAAGTGGGGTATGGTAATGAGGGGGGGGGCAGCTACACTACAGCAAAAGAAATTTATTTGGTGAAATAAATAAAAATGAGAGCAAACTGGCTACTGGCAGACAGCTACCAGTACCTAAGATGGCGGCTAATAGGTAAAGGGGGGAGGGTTAGGGAGCTGTTTGGGGGGGGGATCAGGGAGGTTGTGGGTTAAGGAGGTATCCTACACTGCAGAAAATATAAATATAAAAAAAAAAGCCTGCAGAAATTATATATATATATATATATATATATATATATATTAAAAAAAAAAAGAGCAGTCAATAATGGTAACAAGGCGCTCTGCTAGACTTAGTTTCTCCAATAGGTGAAAACAGTTTATGAACAGGTTTTTTGTATGCTGTAAAAATGGATTTCTTTTGGAAAAAGACTTCTTGTTGTGTGATCATGAAGTAAGTAATTCCTGCTTACCAGTTTAAACCCCAATCTTATGAGGTAAGGTTTTCGCTCTGTCTGGGTAAAGCTGACTGTGTCTTTTAATCCCTGCATGATGACCTCCGAATTTCCTAGACCGCTTGTTATTCACTTGGTATTGAGTGAGCCACACAAATTCAATGGTAATCTTGGACTCTCTGTTGTTCATTCAAATGTTGGTGAGAATCTCTGTCCTCTCAGATTGTTATCCAAGTTATGCAGAAAAAGAAAAACACATAGCGTAATACTGTATTAATATAGGTAAGATTTATTATATACACAAAGTATTGCGCTTACATTATTAAACCTCAATCAAGTATGAGGTAAGATAAAAGCTTTATCCCAACACTGATGGTATGGTTGGTGTTTAGACTTTCAATGCCAAAAATGGTGCCGCAAAGAAGTGTGAATTTCTTTGCGAGTACTCAGGTGAGGATTATCCCCCACTGCCTACTATGTGAGTATGGGCTGAGTATACTATCAGCAGATGTACAGCAGCACTAATTATAACCCCTTGTGTTTCATACACAAGTGTTTGGGTATAACAATGTCCCCAGTGCTCTTATTAGAATATTCAAAAGCATGGGTTCAAATAAAAGCAAATATAAAAATAGTAATAGTAACGATAGCACTCTTGAAGAGTCTGTTAAAACGAGTATAGTATCCACCTGTCTGCTGAAAACACGGATTGAAAAATATATATATTACCGCTTATATATTAGCGCTAGAATGTTTCAGCAGTGTGATACAAAGTGTCGATGTTAGCCGAATGTAGAATGACCTGTCCGCCCACTTGCTGTATCCTTACACATTTCGAAGTCACAACAGACTTCTTCTTCAGACACACTTACCTCTTCAAGAGTGCTATCGTTAGTATTACTATTTTTATATTTGCTTTTATTTGAACCCATGCTTTTGAACTTTCTAATAAGAGCACTGGGGACATTGCTATACCCAAACATTTGTGTATGAAACACAAGGGGTTATAATTAGTGCTGCTGTACATCTGCTGATAGTATATTCAGCCCACAGGCCCCAGAAACTCGCATAGCAGGCACTGGGGGATAATCCTCACCTGAGTACTCACAAAGAAATTCACACTTCTTTGCGGCACCATTTTTGGCATTGAAAGTCTAAACACTAACCATATCATCAGTATTGGGATAAAGCTTTTATCTTACCTCATACTTGATTGAGGTTTAATAATGTAAGCGCAATACTTTGTGTATATAATAAATCTTACCTATATTATACAGTATTACGCTATGTGTTTTTCTTTTCCTGCGTAACTTGGATAACCATCTGAGGGGACAGAGATTCTCACCACCTGAGAGGATAGAGATTCTCACCAACATTTGAAAGAACAACAGAGAGTCCAAGATTACCATCAAGATTACCATTGAATTTGTGTGGCTCCCTCAATACCAAGTGAATAATAAGCAGTCTTGGAAATTCGGAGGTCATCACGCAGGGATTAAAAGACACAGTTAGCTTTACCCAGACAGAGCGAAAACCTTACCTCATAAGATTGGGGTTTTAGCTGGTAAGCAGGAATTACTTACTTCATTATCACACAACAAGAAGTCTTTTTCCAAAAGAAATCCATTTTTACAGCATACAAAAAACTTTTAATAAACTGTTTTCACCTATTGGAGAAACTAAGTCTAGCAGAGTGCCTTGTTACCATTATTGACTGCTCTCTTTTTTTGAATAATTGTTACAGTGACAATACTTAGGCAGCACGCTAACACATTGGAATACTATTCATTGTGCCTTGTTTACATCACATAGACACACCTACAGTTCTACCCAGTAATAGAACACACCCCTTTATATATTAAGTAAGGGTCTTTTGATACCAAATAGATCTACATTGTAAGGTATACATCACATACCCGAACTAGGAGTGGTATACTGAATACACCACTTAGGTTTTAGCACTGGTGTTCTCTCTTTACATAATATATATATATATATAGAGCCAGGAACAAGCGGGGGTATATGCACTCTCACCAAATACCATCAACTGCCAGGGTGCTATGTAGGAAAATTCATCAGCAAAATTGAGAAAAGCACTCACTGGTCTTTAGATAACTTATCCAAACAAAATTTATTAGTGACGTTTCGGGACAGATAGCGTCCCTTCCTCTGACCAACAGAAACTACAAACAAACTTGCCTTTTATTTTAGTACTGGCAGGCTTTCTGCCCGTACATAAAATGGGGATGACCATTGTAGGGTGAGGAAGGGAGGAGGGCTGTTTGAGAGGGATTGGGGGGGGGGGGAGTGTCAGGCGAGAGGGTAACCTATACACTAAAGCTAAAATTAATGCTACAATCTACCTAATTAACCCCTTCACTGCCGGGCATAATACAAGTGTGGTGCGCAGCTGCATTTAGCGGCCTTCTAATTACCAAAAAGAAATGCCAAAGCCATATATTTCTGCTATTTCTGAACAAAGAAGATCCCAGAGAAGCATTTACAACCATTTGTGCCATGATTGCACAAGCTGTTTGTAAATAATTTGTGAGAAACCTAAAATTGTGAAAAAGCTAATGATTTTTTTTTTTTTTTTTACCACATTTGGCGGTGAAATGGTGGCATGAAATATACCAAAATGGGCCTAGATCCATACTTTGGGTTGTCTACTAAAAAAATATGTATAGTTTTGATAGGTAAATATAAAAAAGGTTCTATTTCTGTTTTAATGTTCCTGGTGCAGGAGGCTATTTGCAGTTTAATCTAAGATAAGACTTTAAAGATGACTAAAATATAGACTGTCCCTTTAAGTGATTTAGATTGCATGCAGAAAAAGAATTTCAGTGTGTGCGGCAGTTTTAGTATCTTTTAGTGCACTAGTACTGTTCTGTGTGTTTGCTTTTCCCTATATGTTTTCCTGCCCTTCATGCTGTGCTTGCTGTGATCAGCAGTGCATACTAGCATATCTCTTTTTAAGAGCACTGCATATGTCAGTTTGTATTCTTAGGCCCATATTTATCAAGCTCCGTACGAAGCTTGAAGGGCCGTGTTTCTGGCGAGTCTTCAGACTCGCCAGAAACACGTTATGAAGCAGTGGTCTAAAGACCGCAGCTCCATAACCATGTCCGCCTGCTCTGAGCAGGCGGAAAGGAATCGCCGGAAATCAACCCGATAGAGTACGATCGGGTGGATTGACACCTCCCTGCTGGCGGCCGATTGGCCGCGAGTCAGCAGGGGGCGGCATTGCACCAGCAGCTCTTGTGAGCTGCTGGTGTAATGTTAAATGCGGAGAGCGTATTGCTCTCCGCATTTAGCGAGGTCTTGCGGACCTGATCCGCACTGTCAGATCAGGTCCACAAGACCTTTGATAAATAGGGGCCTTAGTGTGTAACCGTGCATTTCAATACCATCTGCTGAACTGTTGCTTCCTGGCAGCCTTTAAATGTGCAGATGGGGCTTATGACACCTTTTACAATCTAGGCATTTTGGTACGTGCGTTACTTAACAGTGCCCTGTTACAACCATCTATCAGTGTGCACTAAAAGGCTATAACACCTGGGCAGAAGTGCATTATGGTACCTTTCTGGTGACAGCATGGTATTTTTTTTTCATACTGAGACATGCTGCACTTGTCAGTCTGGCTTTACTACTCTGTGCATAATGTATTTTGGTACCTATTTGTAAGACATTGCAGTGGCAAGTAATAAAATAGGCTTTTCTCTATATTTAAAGGGACAGTCTACACCAGAATTT
The DNA here is from genome assembly GCF_027579735.1 of Bombina bombina. Taxonomy (NCBI): domain Eukaryota; kingdom Metazoa; phylum Chordata; class Amphibia; order Anura; family Bombinatoridae; genus Bombina; species Bombina bombina. The sequence continues at coordinate 1,124,316,927 of NC_069499.1, forward strand.
TTATTGTTTTAAAAGATAGATAATCCCTTTATTACCCATTCCCCAGTTTTGCATAACCAACACAGTTATAAAAATATACTTTTAACCTCTGTGATTATCTTGTATCTAAGCCTCTGCAAACTGCCCCTTTTTAAAATTCTTTTGACAGACTTGCAGCCTAGCCAATCAGTGCCTGCTCCCAGATAACTTCACGTGCACGAGCACAGTGTTATCTATATGAAATATGTGAACTAACACCCTCTAGTAGTGAAAAACTGTTAAAATGCAATCTGAAAAGAGGTGGTCTTCAAGGTCTAAGAAATTAGCATATGAACCTCCTAGGTTAAGCTTTCAACTAAGAATACCAAGAGAGCAAAGCAAAATTGGTGATAAAAATAAATTGGAAAATTGTTTAAAATTACATGCTCTATCTGATTCATGAAAGTTTATTTTGGCCTAGACTGTCCCTTTAATACATAGTGGAGTAGTTCCTTTGTGTCAGATACTTTTGTGTGTACCGCAGTCCTATCATTATTTTATCAAACATTGTGATGTGTTTGATGCTGGTATCCATCTCTTATGCTATTAGTATGTAATGCATTTTGGATACCCATTAATTTGTGTATTTAAAGGGACATAATACTCATATGCTAAATCACTTGAAACTGATGCAGTATAACTGTAAAAAGCTGACAAGAAAATATCACCTGAGCATCTCTATGTAAAATAAAGAAGATATTGTACCTCACAATCTCCTCAGCTCAGCAGAGGAAGTTCTGTGTAAAAAGTTATAATTCAGCTGCTGCCCAGCTGCAGGTAAAAAAAAAAATGAAGAAATGAACAGCAGCCAATCAGCATCAACAGTGCTGAGGTCATGAACTCTTTTACTATGATCTCATGAGATTTCACTTAACTCTCATGAGATTTCATAGTAAACTTCCTTAAACTGAATAGGGAAATAACATGTGAGTGCACGAAAGCTCACTCCCTTAGCAGTCCCGGGACAGGCATACTGATTTCCTGCTTAAATGTCTTTTACAATGGGATTTGGCTACTGAGGAATTTCTGAGGTAAAATACTTTTTTTCTACATAGAGTTGTTCAGGTGATAGCTTTCACTTTCAAGTGTTTCAACATTTGGGTATCATGGCCCTTTAAGTATTCTGATTCTTGTCTTTATAAGAGCCACTTGGTATCTGCCTGTGTGTGCATAAATGCATTCTGGTATTGTATTGTTTCTTTCTGGCAACTCTAATAAATAAATTGTATTTTTTTATGTATAGAACATTTTGTAACATAAACACTGAATCATTGGTATTCAGAAATTACAGACTAACATTTAGAGCTTATGACAACAACCTATAATGTGGCTTCATGATCGATGTCTTCTACTTCTAAGACCAGCAAAATCAACTGGGTGATACAGGCATGTGCATTTTTTCAGGGAGAGATAGAAGCAGCTGGGAACAGCTACCCGCTCCCTCCCCCTCCTTTCTCCCTCCTCTACATGTCACGTGGAAGAGACATGCGGCTCCCCCTCTAGTTCATTCTGCCTGGGTAACCAGCTCCCTCTGGTGGATTTAGAAATGAGCAGCAGTAAGTCCTTTTATATAGTAAAGCTGTTGAGCTATTCCTACCACATTAGTGATTTGAAATAATAAATTAAATTTGTTTGAATAAGCATCTCTATGATAAGATGTCTGCGGATGGGTAAGAAAACATCAAATGTGTTATTTTACAAAATTAAAGGTCTTCATATGATTAAACGAACTAATAAAAAAAAACTAGAGCCTTTCACCTTTCCTTCTTGAATCTTTGTAGCATATATGATTATAATTTTAAAACACGAACTGCCAAACTTGATTTCCTTCTAAATACAGAGAGAGTCCATAGCTGCATTCATTACTTTTGGGAATACACAACCTGGCCACCAGGAGGAGGCAAAGACGCCCAAGCCAAAGGCTTAAATACCTCCCCCACTTCCCTCATCCCCCAGTCATTATTTGCCTTTCGTCACAGGAGGTTGGAAGTGTCAGAAGATTACGGAGTAGTTCCTTATGGAGGGTGGTACTCTTCGAGATGGGACTGGAGTTTTAAGTAGTCTTGTCAGCCTCTCAGTGAGAGCATTGATAAAAGTTAGAGTCCAGAGATGCAGGGAGAGTCTTTCTGCAAAACCATACCGACTCATATTAACAGCTCCATAAGCAATCAGCGTTGACGAGTTTCGCTGGCTGCTTTTCTGCACTCAAGTCCATGTCAGAAGTGCTGCTACCAACTGTCACACTTGAAGGACCGTGTTGCTGCTCCACGCCATAGATTCTGGTAAGATCTTTTCAATTTTACATGCTTGTAACGTTAGAAGACAGGGTCTCAGTGGGACTCCTTTATCTTTATGGAATCAAGGGTTAATGTCTCCAGAGGGGGATTATTGAACAGTGGGGGCTGTAATCATGTTTGTTATGTGATTTTGACTGCTTATGTGTGACGTTTGGGGCTCATAGGCTTTTACGGAACGTACAAGTTATTTTCGAGCTGTGCAGTTTTATGGACTGGCGCGCTTTTCTTAGCGGGAGTGAATCCTGCACATTGCACCACGTGACCGGGTACGGTCATGTTTTTGTTTCCCATTTCTGTATTCCTGACCATGCGACTGAGGAGAGGATCCATTTTCTCTACCTGTCTGGGTCATAGGAGGTGGTGAGTGCCCCAGCCATTGGATGTGTAAGGTCCCAGTTGTTATTTTACCATAATCTACTTAGTCGAGTTATAGAGGACTCTTAAATGTTAGAGGGGGTTTTCTCTAATTCAGATTTTGATACCTGTGTATATTGTGAGGACACCCGGGTTACCCAGTCCTCTCAATTATGTTCCGTATGCCGCAATAGAGTGTTCTCATCTTCTCATGTTGGAACGTTTGAGACCACTGAGCCATCCACCTCTGAGAATTCTGCATTCCGTGAGGTATGTTCCCTAACATCTTCTGTTCCTACACAGGCGGTTGCCCCGCATACCGTTACTCCTTTCTCCTACATTGGTGTGTCCGGTCCACGGCTTCATCCTTACTTGTGGGAATATTCTCTTCCCTAACAGGAAATGGCAAAGAGAGCACAGCAAAAGCTGCCCATATAGCTCCCCCTCTGGCTCCGCCCCCCAGTCATTCTCTTTGCCGCTCTGAACAAGTAGCATCTCCACGGGGATGGTAAAGAGTATGTGGTGTTAGTTGTAGTTTTATTTCTTCTATCAAGAGTTTGTTATTTTAAAATAGTGCCGGTTTGTACTATTTACTCTACAACAGAAAGTGATGAAGAGTTCTGTTAAAAGAGGAGTATGATTTTAGCAACAGTAACTAAAATCCATTGCTGTTCCCACGCAGGACTGTTGAAACCAGAGAACTTCAGTTGGGGGGAACAGTTTGCAGACTTTTCTGCTCCAGGTATGACTAGTCTCTTTTCTAACAAGACATAGTAATGCTAGAAGACTGTCATTTTCCCTTATGGGATCGGTAAGCCATTTTCTTAGACTCATAACAGAATGAAGGCTTATAAATGGGCTCTATACTGGTTGACACTTTTGTGGGCTAAATCGATTGATTTATATAATATTTCTCCAACATTGGTGTGTCCGGTCCACGGCGTCATCCATAACTTGTGGGAATATTCTCCTCCCCAACAGGAAATGGCAAAGAGCACAGCAAAAGCTGTCCATATAGTCCCTCCCAGGCTCCGCCCCCCCAGTCATTCTCTTTGCCGCTCTGAACAAGTAGCATCTCCACGGAGATGGTGAAGAGTATGTGGTGTTTAGTTGTAGTTTTTATTCTACTATCAAGAGTTTGTTATTTTAAAATAGTGCTGGTATGTACTATTTGCTCTGAAACAGAAAAAGATGAAGAGTTCTGTTTGTGAGAGGAGTATGATTTTAGCAGCAGTAACTAAAATCGATTGCTGTTCCCACACAGGACTGTTGAGATGAGATAACTTCAGTTGGGGGGAGCAGTTGGCAGACTTTTCTACTTAAGGTATGACTAGCCATATTTCTAACAAGACTGTGTAATGCTGGAAGGCTGTCATTTTTCCCCTCATGGGGATCGGTAAGCCATTTTCTTAGTCTCAAACAGAATAAAGGGCTTAATATGGGCTATAAAACTGGTAGACACTTTTATGGGCTAGATCGATTGCTTTATTTAGGCATTTTATACAGTTTGATGTTCAAATTCACACTTTATAACTTTGGGGAACGTTTTTTTACGTCAGGCACTGGTTTAGACACCTTCTCAGTCAGGAAGGGCCTTCTCTGTAGTAGGCAGAGCCTCATTTTCGCGCCATTACTGCGCAGTTACTTTTGAGAGCAATACATGCAGCTGCATGTGTGTGGGTCTGGAATTAGTTGAAAAGGTTCCTAGAAGGCTTCATTTGGTATCGTATACTCCCCTGGGTTTGGTGAAGTCGCAGCAAAGGCTGGGGCTGGGACTGTAAGGGGGTTAAAACTGTTAAAGGCTCCGGTTTCCACATTTTAAGTGTTAACAGCCTGAAATTTGGGGTGTAATGCTTTGAATGCTTTAAGACACTGTGGTGAAAATTTGGTTAAATTTGAACAATTCCTTCATAGTTTTTCACATATTCAGTAATAAAGTGTGCCCTGTTTAAAATTTAAAGAGACAGTTACGGTTTTGTTTTAAAACGGTTTTTGTACTTTATTGACAAGTTTAAGCCTGTTTAACATGTCTGTGCCTTCAGATAGACTATGTTCTGTGTGTATGGAAGCCAAAGTGTCTCCCCCTTCAAATATGTGTGATAATTGTGCCATAGCGTCCAAACAAAGTAAGGACAGTACTGCCACAGATAGTAAAGTTGCCCAAGATGATTCATCAGATGAAGGGAGTAGACATAGTTCTACATCATCTCCTTCTGTGTCTACACCAGTTTTGCCCACGCAGGAGACCCCTAGTACTTCTAGCGCGCCAATGCTTGTTACTATGCAACAATTGACAGCAGTAATGGATAACTCCATAGCAAATATTTTATCCAAAATGCCTGCATTTCAGAGAAAGCGTGATTGCTCTGTTTCTTTCATGTAATTAGCAAGAGTCCATGAGCTAGTGACGTATGGGATATACATTCCTACCAGGAGGGGCAAAGTTTCCCAAACCTCAAAATGCCTATAAATACACCCCTCACCACACCCACAAATCAGTTTTTACAAACTTTGCCTCCTATGGAGGTGGTGAAGTAAGTTTGTGCTAGATTCTACGTTGATATGCGCTCCGCAGCAGGTTGGAGCCCGGTTTTCCTCTCAGCGTGCAGTGAATGTCAGAGGGATGTGAGGAGAGTATTGCCTATTTGAATTCAATGATCTCCTTCTACGGGGTCTATTTCATAGGTTCTCTGTTATCGGACGTAGAGATTCATCTCTTACCTCCCTTTTCAGATCGACGATATACTCTTATTTATATACCATTACCTCTGCTGATTTTCGTTTCAGTACTGGTTTGGCTTTCTACAACATGTAGATGAGTGTCCTGGGGTAAGTAAATCTTATTTTCTGTGACACTCTAAGCTATGGTTGGGCACTTTTTTATAAAGTTCTAAATATATGTATTCAAACATTTATTTGCCTTGACTCAGGATTTTCAACATTCCTTATTTCAGACAGTCAGTTTCATATTTGGGATAATGCATATGAATAAATCATTTTTTTCTTACCTTAAAAATTTGACTTTTTCCCTGTGGGCTGTTAGGCTCGCGGGGGCTGAAAATGCTTCATTTTATTGCGTCATTCTTGGCGCTGACTTTTTTGGCGCAAATTTTTTTTTTCTTTTTCCGGCGTCATACGTGTCGCCGGAAGTTGCGTCATTTTTGACGTTCTTTTGCGCCAAAAGTGTCGGCGTCACTATTGTCTCCACATTATTTAAGTCTCATTTTTTATTGCTTCTGGTTGCTAGAAGCTTGTTCACTGGCATTTTTTTCCCATTCCTGAAACTGTCATTTAAGGAATTTGATCAATTTTGCTTTATATGTTGTTTTTTCTATTACATATTGCAAGATGTCCCACGTTGAAACTGAGTCAGAAGATACTTCTGGAAAATCGCTGCCTGGGGCTGGAGCTACCAAAGCTAAGTGTATCTGCTATAAACTTATGGTATCTGTTCCTCCAGCTGTTGTTTGTACTGTTTTGTCATGACAAGCTTGTTAATGCAGATAATATTTCCTTTAGTACTGTTACATTACCTGTTGCTGTTCTGTCAACATCTAATACTCAGAGTGTTCCTGATAACATAAGAGATTTTGTTTCTAAATCCATTAAGAAGGCTATGTCTGTTATTCCTCCTTCTAGTAAACGTAAAAAGTCTTTTAAAACTTCTCATTTTTCAGATGAATTTTTAAATGAACATCATCATTCTGATTCTGATAATGGTTCTTCTGGTTCAGAGGATTCTGTCTCAGAGGTTGATGCTGATAAATCTTCATATTTATTTAAAATGGAATTTATTCGTTCTTTACTTAAAGAAGTCCTAATTGCATTAGAAATTGAGGATTCTGGTCCTCTTGATACTAAATCTAAACGTTTAGATAAGGTTTTTAAATCTCCTGTAGTTATTCCAGAAGTTTTTCCTGTCCCTAGTGCTATTTCTGAAGTAATTTCCAGGGAATGGAATAATTTGGGTAATTCATTTACTCCTTCTAAACGTTTTAAGTAATTATATCCTGTGCCATCTGACAGATTAGAGTTTTGGGACAAAATCCCTAAAGTTGATGGGGCTGTCTCTACTCTTGTTAAAGCGTACTACTCTACGGCAGATGGTACTTCCTTTAAGGATCCTTTAGATAGGAAAATTGAATCCTTTCTAAGAAAAGCTTACTTGTGTTCAGGTAATCTTCTTAGACCTGCTATATCTTTAGCGGATGTTGCTGCAGCTTCATCTTTTGGTTAGAAGCTTTAGCGCAACAAGTAACAGATCATAATTCTCATAGCATTTTTTCAACATGCTAATAATTTTATTTGTGATGCCATCTTTGATATCATTAGAGTTGATGTCAGGTATATGTCTCTAGCTATTTTAGCTAGAAGAGCTTTATGGCTTAAAACTTGGAATGCTGATATGTCTTCTAAGTCTACTCTGCTTTCCCTTTCTTTCCAGGGTAATAATCGTTTTCGTTCCTTTCGTCACAACAAGGAACAAAAACCTGATCCTTCATCCTCGGGAGCGGTACCAGTTTGGAAACCATCTCCAGTCTGGAATAAATCCAAGCCTTTTAGAAAATCAAAACCAGCTCCTAAGTCCACATGAAGGTGCGGCCCTCATTCCAGCTCAGCTGGTAGGGGGCAGATTACGTTTTTTCAAAGAAATTTGGATCAATTCCGTTCACATTCTTTGGATTCAGAACATTGTTTCAGAAGGGTACAGAATTGGCTTCAAGATAAGGCCTCCTGCAAAGAGATTTTTTCTTTCCCGTGTCCCAGTAAACCCAGCGAAGGCTCAAGCATTTCTGAATTGTGTTTCAGATCTAGAGTTGACTGGAGTAATTTTGCCAGTTCCAGTTCTGGAACAAGGACTGGGGTGTTATTCAAATCTCTTCATTGTACCAAAGAAGGAGAATTCCTTCAGACCAGTTCTGGATCTAAAAATATTGAATCGTTATGTAAGGATACCAACATTCAAAATGGTAACTGTAAGGACTATCCTGCCTTTTGTTCAGCAAGGGCATTATATGTCTACAATAGATTTACAGGATGCATATCTGCATATTCCGATTCATCCAGATCACTATCCGTTTCTGAGATTCTCATTCCTAGACAAGCATTACCAGTTTGTGGCTCTGCCGTTTGGCCTAGCAACAGCTCCAAGAATTTTTACTAAGGTTCTCGGTGCCCTTCTGTCTGTAATCAGAGAACAGGGTATTGTGGTATTTCCTTATTTGGACGATATCTTGGTACTTGCTCAGTCTTTAAATTTAGCAGAATCTCATACGAATCGACTTGTGTTGTTTCTTCAAGATCATGGTTGGAGGATCAATTTACTAAAAAGTTCATTGATTCCTCAGACAAGGGTAACCTTTTTGGGTTTCCAGATAGATTCAGTGTCCATGACTATATCTTTGACAGACAAGAGATGTCTAAAATTGATATCAGCTTGTCGAAACCTTCATTCACAATCATTCCCTTCGGTAGCCTTATGCATGGAAATTCTAGGTCTTATGACTGCTGCATCGGACGCTATCCCCTTTGCTCGTTTTCACATGCGACCTCTTCAGCTCTGTATGCTGAACCAGTGGTGCAGGGATTACACAAAGATATCTCAATTAATATCTTTAAAACCGATTATACAACACTCTCTGACGTGGTGGACAGATCACCATCGTTTAGTTCAGGGGGCTTCTTTTGTTCTTCCGACCTGGACTATAATCTCAACAGATGCAAGTCTTACAGGTTGGGGAGCTGTGTGGGGGTCTCTGACGGCACAAGGGGTTTGGGAATCTCAGGAGGTGAGATTACCGATCAATATTTTGGAACTCCGTGCAATTTTCAGAGCTCTTCAGTCTTGGCCTCTTCTAAAGAGAGAATCGTTCATTTGTTTTCAGACAATGTCACAACTGTGGCATACATCAATCATCAAGGAGGGACTCACAGCCCTCTGGCTATGAAAGAAGTATCTCAAATTCTGGTTTGGGCGGAATCCAGCTCCTGTCTAGTTTCTGCGGTTCATTTCCCAGGTATAGACAATTGGGAAGCGGATTATCTCAGTCGCCAAACGTTGTATCCGGGCGAATGGTCTCTTCATCCAGAGGTATTTCTTCAGATTGTCCAAATGTGGGGACTTCAAGAAATAGATCTGATGGCTTCTCATCTAAACAAGAAACTTCCCAGGTATCTGTCCAGATCCAGGGATCCTCAAGCGGAAGCAGTGGATGCATTGTCACTTTTTTGGAAGTATCATCCTGCTTATATCTTTCCGCCTCTAGTTCTTCTTCCAAGAGTGATCTCCAAGATTCTGAAGGAATGCTCGTTTGTTCTGCTGGTAGCTCCAGCATGGCCTCACAGGTTTTGGTATGCGGATCTTGTCCGGATGGCCTCTTGCCAACCGTGGACTCTTCCGTTAAGACTAAACTTTCTGTCGCAAGGTCCTTTTTTTCCATCAGGATCTCAAATCCTTAAATTTAAAGGTATGGAGATTGAACGCTTGATTCTTAGTCAAAGAGGTTTCTCTGACTCTGTGATTAATACTATGTTACAGGCTCGTAAATCTGTAACTAGGGAGATATAGAGTCTGGAAGACTTATATTTCTTGGTGTCTTTCTCATCATTTTTCCTGGCATTCTTTTAGAATTCCGAGAATTTTACAGTTTCTTCAGGATGGTTTGGAGAAAGGTTTGTCTGCAAGTTCCTTGAAAGGACAAATCTCTGCTCTTTCTGTTCTTTTTCACAGAAAGATTGCTAATTGCTCATTGTTTTGTATAAGCTTTGGTTCATATAAAACCTGTCATTAAGTCAATTTCTCCTCCTTGGAGTTTGAATTTGGTTCTGGGGGCTCTTCAAGCTCCTTTGTTTGAACCTATGCATTCGTTGGTCATTAAATTACTTTCTTGGAAAGTTTTGTTCCTTTTGGCCATCTCTTCTGCCAGAAGAGTTTCTGAATTATCTGCTCTTTCTTGTGAGTCTCCTTTTCTGATTTTTCATCAGGATAAGGCGGTGTTGCAAACTTCTTTTTAATTTTTACCTAAGGTTGTGAATTCTAACAACATTAGTAGAGAAATTGTGGTTCCTTCATTGTGTCCTAATCCTAAGAATTCTAAGGAGAGATCATTGCATTCTTTGGATGTAGTTAGAGCTTTGAAATATTATGTTGAAGCTACTAAGAATTTCCGAAAGACTTCTAGTCTATTTGTTATCTTTTCCGGTTCTAGGAAAGGTCAGAAGGCCTCTGCCATTTCTTTGGCATCTTGGTTGAAATCTTTAATTCATCATGCTTATGTCGAGTCGGGTAAAACTCCGCCTCAAAGGATTACAGCTCATTCTACTAGGTCAGTTTCTACTTCCTGGGCGTTTAGGAATGAAGCTTCGGTTGATCAGATTTGCAAAGCAGCAACTTGGTCTTCTTTGCATATTTTTACTAAATTCTACCATTTTGATGTGTTTTCTTCTTCTGAAGCTGCTTTTGGTAGAAAAATACTTCAGGCAGCTGTTTCAGTTTGAATCTTCTGCTTATAATTTCAATTTAAACTTTATTTTGGGTGTGGATTATTTTTCAGCGGAATTGGCTGTCTTTATTTTATCCCTCCCTCTCTAGTGACTCTTGCGTGGAAAGATCCACATCTTGGGTAGTCATTATCCCATACGTCACTAGCTCATGGACTCTTGCTAATTACATGAAAGAAAACATAATTTATGTAAGAACTTACCTGATAAATTCATTTCTTTCATATTAGCAAGAGTCCATGAGGCCCACCCTTTTTTGTGGTGGTTATGATTTTTTTGTATAAAGCACAATTATTCCAATTCCTTATTTTTTATGCTTTCGCACTTTTTTCTTATCACCCCACTTCTTGGCTATTCGTTAAACTGATTTGTGGGTGTGGTGAGGGGTGTATTTATAGGCATTTTGAGGTTTGGGAAACTTTGCCCCTCCTGGTAGGAATGTATATCCCATACGTCACTAGCTCATGGACTCTTGCTAATATGAAAGAAATGAATTTATCAGGTAAGTTCTTACATAAATTATGTTTTTAAACACTGTAGAGCAGGAGGGCGCTGATGATAATTGCTCTGTCATACCCTCACACCAATCTGAAGTGGCTATGAGGGAGGTTTTGTCAGATGGGGAAATTTATGATTCAGGAAGAATTTCTCAGCAGGCAGAACCTGATGTTGTGACATTTAAATTTAAATTAGAGCATCTCCGCCCACTGCTTAAGGAGGTGCTATCTACTCTGGATGATTGTGACAACTTGGTCATCCCAGAAAAATTGTGCAAGATGGACAAGTTCCTAGAGGTCCCGGTGCACCCCGACGCTTTTCCAATACCCAAGCAGGTGGCGGACATAGTGAATAAGGAGTGGGAGAAGCCTGGGGGCAAGAGATGTTCAGGATCCCTGGGCACTAGAAATAGTCTCTCAGGGTTATCTTCTAGAATTCAAGGAACTACCCCCAAGGGGAAGGTTCCACATCTCTCGTTTATCTTCAAACCAAATAAAGAGACAGGCATTCTTACATTGTGTAGAGAACCTGTTAAAAATGGGAGTGATACACCCAGTTCCAACTGTGGAACAAGGACTGGGGTTTTACTCAAATCTGTTTGTAGTTCCCAAAAAAGAGGGAACCTTCAGACCAATTCTGGATTTAAAGATTCTAAACAAATTTCTCAGAGTGCCATCGTTCAAAATGGAAACTATTCGAACTATTCTACCTACAATCCAGGAGGGTCAATTTATGACTACCGTGGATCTAAAGGATGCGTATATACATATTCCTATCCACAAAGATCATCATCAGTTCCTAAGGTTCGCCTTTCTGGACAAACATTACCAGTTTGTGGCTCTCCCATTCGGGCTAGCCACTGCTCCAAGGATTTTCACAAAGGTACTCGGGTCCCTTCTAGCGGTTCTAAGACCAAGGGGCATTGCAGTGGCACCTTACTTGGACGACATTCTAATACAAGCGTCGTCTTTTTCAAAGGCAAAGGCTCACACAGACATCGTTCTGGCCTTTCTCAGATCTCACGGTGGAAGGTGAACATAGAAAAGAGTTCCCTGTCTCCGTCAACAGTTCCCTTCTTGGGGACAATAATAGATTCTTTAGAAATGAAGATTTTCCTGACAGATGTCAGAAAGTCAAAGCTTCTAAACGCTTGTCAAGTTCTTCACTCTGTTCTACGGCCTTCCATAGCTCAGTGCATGGAAGTAGTAGGGTTGATGGTTGCAGCAATGGACATAGTTCCTTTTGCGCGAATTCATCTAAGACCATTACAACTGTGCATGCTCAAACAGTGGAATGGGGACTATACAGACTTGTCTCCAGTGATTCAAGTAGATCAGAAGACCAGAGACTCACTCCGTTGGTGGCTGACCCAGGATCACCTGTCCGAGGGAATGAGCTTCCGCAGACCAGAGTGGGTCATCGTCACGACCGACGCCAGTCTATTAGGCTGGGGCGCAGTCTTGGATTCCCTGAAAGCTCAGAGTCTATGGTCCAGGGAAGAGTCTCTTCTCCCGATAAACATTCTGGAACTGAGAGCGATATTCAATGCTCTCAGGGATTGGCCTCAACTAGCAAAGGCCAGATTCATAAGATTCCAATCAGACAACATGACGACTGTTGCTTACATCAATCATCAGGGGGGAACAAGGAGTTCCCTGGCGATGAGAGAGGTGACCAAAATCATCAAATGGGCGGAGGATCACTCCTGCCACCTATCTGCGATCCACATCCCAGGAGTGGAAAACTGGGAGGCGGATTATCTGAGTCGTCAGACCTTCCATCCGGGGGAGTGGGAACTCCACCCGGAGGTATTTGCCCAATTGACCCAATTATGGGGCATTCCAGACATGGATCTGATGGCGTCTCGTCAGAACTTCAAGGTTCCTTGCTACGGGTCCAGATCCAGGGATCCCAAGGCGACTCTAGTGGATGCATTAGTGGCGCCTTGGACCTTCAACCTAGCTTATGCGTTTCCACCGTTCCCTCTCATTCCCAGGCTGGTAGCCAGGATCAAACAGGAGAAGGCCTCGGTGATTTTGATAGCTCCTGCGTGGCCACGCAGGACTTGGTATGCAGACCTGGTGAATATGTCATCGGCTCCACCATGGAAGCTACCTTTGAGACAGGATCTTCTAGTACAGGGTCCATTCGAACATCCAAATCTAGTTTCTCTCCAGCTGACGGCTTGGAAATTGAACGCTTGATGTTATCTAAGCGTGGGTTTTCGGATTCTGTGATAGATACTCTGGTACAAGCCAGAAAACCTGTGACTAGAAAGATTTACCATAAAATATGGAAAACATATATCTGTTGGTGTGAATCCAAGGGATTCTCATGGAGTAAGATTAAAATTCCTAGGATCCTTTCCTTTCTCCAAGAAGGTTTGGATAAGGGATTATCAGCGAGTTCTCTAAAAGGACAGATTTCTGCTTTATCTGTCTTGTTACACAAACGACTGGCAGCTGTGCCAGATGTTCAAGCTTTTGTTCAGGCTTTGGTCAGGATCAAGCCTGTTTACAGACCTTTGACTCCTCCCTGGAGTCTAAATTTAGTTCTTTCAGTTCTTCAAGGGGTTCCGTTTGAACCCTTACACTCCATAGATATCAAGTTGTTATCTTGGAAAGTTCTGTTTTTGGTTGCTATTTCTTCTGCGAGAAGAGTTTCTGAATTATCTGCTCTGCAGTGTAATCCGCCCTATCTGGTGTTTCATTCAGATAAGGTTGTTTTACGTACTAAACCTGGTTTCCTTCCAAAAGTTGTTTCCAACAAGAATATTAACCAGGAAATAGTTGTGCCTTCTTTGTGCCCGAATCCAGTTTCGAAGAAGGAACGTTTGCTACACAATTTAGATGTAGTCCGTGCTTTAAAGTTCTATTTAGAAGCAACAAAGGATTTCAGACAAACGTCTTCTCTGTTTGTCGTTTATTCTGGCAAGAGGAGAGGTCAAAAAGTTACTGCTACCTCTCTTTCCTTTTGGCTGAAAAGCATCATCCGATTGGCTTACGAGACTGCCGGACGGCAGCCTCCTGAACGAATCACAGCTCACTCTACTAGGGCTGTGGCTTCCTCATGGGCCTTCAAGAACGAGGCTTCTGTTGATCAGATATGTAAGGCAGCGACTTTGTCTTCTCTGCACACTTTTGCCAAATTCTACAAATTTGATACTTTTGCTTCTTCGGAGGCTATTTTTGGGAGAAAGGTTTTGCAAGCCGTGGTGCCTTCTGTTTAGGTAACCTGATTGGCTCCCTCCCTTCATCCGTGTCCTAAAGCTTTGGTATTGGTTCCCACAAGTTATGGATTACGCCGTGGACCGGACACACCAATGTTGGAGAAAACAGAATTTATGCTTACCTGATAAATTACTTTCTCCAACGGTGTGTCCGGTCCACGGCCCGCCCTGGTTTTTTAATCAGGTTTGATAAATTTCTTTCTTTAACTACAGTCACCACGGCACCCTATAGTTTCTCCTTTTTTTCTCCTGTCCATCGGTCGAATGACTGGGGGGGCGGAGCCTAGGAGGGACTATATGGACAGCTTTTGCTGTGCTCTTTGCCATTTCCTGTTGGGGAGGAGAATATTCCCACAAGTTATGGATGACGCCGTGGACCGGACACACCGTTGGAGAAAGTAATTTATCAGGTAAGCATAAATTCTGTTTTATATGACTTTTGGAGTGTTTTGTGACTTTGAAACACTTTTGGGAACGTTTCTATTACGCCTGGCTGTTGTTTAGACACCTAATCTAGTCAGGAAGGCCCCTTCACTCTGGTATGCAGAGGGAGGAGGCCTCATTTTCGCGCCTCAGTTGCGCAGTTACTTTTGGAAGCAGTGCATGCAGCTTCATGTGAGAGGTTCCTGTGGCCATAAAAACGATTTCAAGAAGGCTCTTTTCTGTGGTGATTAACCCCCAAGGAAGGTAAAAGCCGCAGCAAAGGCTGTGGCAGGTACTGTAGTGGGTTTAAACTGGTAAATTGAACAATTAGCTCCGGTTTACTTATTTAAGGGGTTAGAGACTTGAAATTTGGTGTGCAATACTTTCAAAGCATTAAGACTGTTGAGATGAGATAACTTCAGTTGGGGGGAGCAGTTGGCAGACTTTTCTGCTTAAGGTATGACTAGCCATATTTCTAACAAGACTGTGTAATGCTGGAAGGCTGTCATTTTTCCCCTCATGGGGATCGGTAAGCCATTTTCTTAGTCTCAAACAGAATAAAGGGCTTAATATGGGCTATAAAACTGGTAGACACTTTTATGGGCTAGATCGATTGCTTTATTTAGGCATTTTATACAGTTTGATGTTCAAATTCACACTTTATAACTTTGGGGAACGTTTTTTTTACGTCAGGCACTGGTTTAGACACCTTCTCAGTCAGGAAGGGCCTTCTCTGTAGTAGGCAGAGACTCATTTTCGCGCCATTACTGCGCAGTTACTTTTGAGAGCAATACATGCAGCTGCATGTGTGTGGGTCTGGAATTAGTTGAAAAGGTTCCTAGAAGGCTTCATTTGGTATCGTATACTCCCCTGGGTTTGGTTAAATTTGAACAATTCCTTCATAGTTTTTCACATATTCAGTAATAAAGTGTGCCCTGTTTAAAATTTAAAGAGACAGTTATGGTTTTGTTTTAAAACGGTTTTTGTACTTTATTGACAAGTTTAAGCCTGTTTAACATGTCTGTGCCTTCAGATAGACTATGTTCTGTGTGTATGGAAGCCAAAGTGTCTCCCTCTTCAAATATGTGTGATAATTGTGCCATAGCGTCCAAACAAAGTAAGGACAGTACTGCCACAGATAGTAAAGTTGCCCAAGATGATTCATCAGATGAAGGGAGTAGACATAGTTCTACATCATCTCCTTCTGTGTCTACACCAGTTTTGCCCACGCAGGAGACCCCTAGTACTTCTAGCGTGCCAATGCTTGTTACTATGCAACAATTGACAGCAGTAATGGATAACTCCAAAGCAAATATTTTATCCAGAATGCTGATTGTGACTCTTTGGTGGTTCCAGAGAAATTGTGCAAAATGGACAAATTCTTAGAGGTCCCTGTGCACGCTGATGCCTTTCCGACACCCAAGAGGGTGGCGGACATAGTGACCAAGGAGTGGGAGAAGCCAGGTATACCTTTTGTCCCACCTCCTATATTTAAGAAAATGTTCCCCATTGTCGACCCCAGAAGGCACACATGGCAAACAGTCCCTAAGGTTGAGGGGGCAGTTTCTACGTTGGCCAAGCGCACAACTATTCCCATTGAGGACAGTTGTGCTTTCAAAGATCCTATGGATAAAAAATTGGAAGGATTGCTTAAAAAGATATTTGTTCAGCAAGGTTTCCTTCTCCAACCAATTTCGTGAATTATTCCTGTCACCACGGCGGCGTCTTTTTGGTTCGAGGAACTAGAAAATTCTCTCCATAAGGAGACTCCATATGAGGAAGTCATGGACAGAATTCACGCACTAAAGTTGGCTAATTCCTTTATTTTAGATGCCGCTTTTCAATTGGCTAAATTAGCGGCGAAAAATTCAGGTTTTGCAATAGTGGCGCGCAGAGCGCTTTGGCTAAAATCTTGGCGGCGGATGTGTCGTCCAAGACAAAACTGCTTAATATTCCTTTCAAAGGTAAGACCCTTTTTGGGCCAGAATTGAAGGAGATTATTTCAGACATCACTGGGGGAAAGGGCCATGCCCTCCCACAGGATAGGCCTTTCAAGGCTAAGAACAAATCTAATTTTCGTTCATTTCGCAATTTCAGGAACGGACCGTCTCCTAACTCTGCAGCCTCTAGACAAGAGGGTAACACTTCCCAGCCTAAACCAGCATGGAAACCAATGCAAGGCTGGAACAAGGGTAAACAGGCCAAGAAGCCTGCTGCTGCTACCAAGACAGCATGAAGGGGTAGCCCCCGATCCGGGACCGGATCTAGTAGGGGGCAGACTTTCTCTCTTTGCTCAGGCTTGGGCAAGAGATGTTCCGGATCCCTGGGCACTAGAAATAGTCTCTCAGGGGTATCTTCTAGAGTTCAAGGAACTTCCTCCAAGGGGAAGGTTCCACATGTCTCGCTTATCTTCAGACCAGATAAAGAGACAGGCATTCTTACATTGCGTAGGAGACCTATTAAAGATGGGAGTGATACACCCAGTTCCAACAGCGGAACAAGGTCTGGGGTTTTACTTAAACCTGTTTGTAGTTCCCAAAAAAGAGGGAACTTTCAGGCCAATTCTGGATTTAAAAATTCTAAACAAGATTCTCAGAGTTCCATCATTCAAAATGGAAACCATTCGAACGATTTTACCAACAATCCAGGAGAGTCAGTACATGACTACCGTGGACTTAAAGGATGCGTACCTACATATTCCTATCCATAAAGATCATCATCAGTTCCTAAGGTTCGCCTTTCTGGACAAACATTACCAGTTCGTGGCTCTTCCGTTCGGTTTAGCCACTGCTCCCAGAATTTTCACAAAGGTGCTAGGGTCCCTACTAGCGGTTCTAAGACCGAGGGGCATTGCGGTGGCACCTTACTTAGACGACATTCTAATCCAAGCGTCGTCCCTTTCCAGATCAAGGGCTCATACAGACAATGTATTAGCCTTGTCAAGTTCTTCAAGCTATTCCTCAGCCTTCCATAGCTCAGTGCATGGAGGTAATAGGACTAATGGTTGCAGCAATGGACGTGGTTCCTTTTGCTCGAATTCATCTAAGACCATTGCAACTGTGCATGCTCAAACAGTGGAATGGGGATTATGCAGACTTGTCTCCCCAGATTCAAGTAGACCAAGTAACCAGAGACTCACTCCTCTGGTGGTTGACTCAGGATCACCTGTCTCAGGGAATGAGTTTCGGCAGACCAGAGTGGGTCATCGTCACGACCGACGCCAGTCTCTTAGGCTGGGGCGCGGTCTGGGACTCCCTGAAAGCTCAGGGTCTATGGTCTCGGGAAGAGTCCCTTCTCCCGATAAACATTTTGGAACTGAGAGCGATATTCAATGCGCTCCTGTCCTGGCCTCACCTAGCGAAGGCCAGATTCATAAGATTTCAGTCGGACAACATGACGACTGTAGCGTACATCAATCATCAGGGGGGAACAAAGAGTTCCTTGGCGATGACAGAGGTATCCAAGATCATCAAATGGGCGGAGGATCACTCCTGCCACCTATCTGCAATCCACATCCCAGGAGTAGACAACTGGGAGGCGGATTATTTGAGTCTTCAGACTTTCCATCAGGGGGAATGGGAACTCCACCCGGAGGTCTTTGCCCAGTTAACTCAACTATGGGGCACTCCGGATATGGATCTGATGGCGTCTCGTCAGAACTTCAAAGTTCCTCGTTACGGGTCCAGATCCAGGGATCCCAGGGCGACACTAGTGGATGCATTAGTGTCGCCTTGGTCGTTCAATCTAGCTTATGTGTTTCCATCGTTCCCTCTCCTTCCAAGGCTGGTAGCCAGGATCAAACAGGAGAAGGCCTCGGTGATCCTAATAGCTCCTGCGTGGCCACGCAGGACTTGGTATGCAGACCTGGTGAATATGTCATCGGCTCCACCATGGAAACTACCTTTGAGACAGGATATTCTAGTACAAGGTCCATTCGAACATCCAGATCTAGTCTCTCTGCAACTGACTGCTTGGAAATTGAACGCTTGATTCTATCTAAGCGCGGGTTTTCAGATTCAGTTACAGATACTCTGGTTCAAGCCAGAAAGCCTGTGACTAGGAAAATTTACCATAAGATATGGCACAAATATATCCGTTGGTGCGAATCCAAGGGTTTTTCTTGGAGTAAAATCAAAATTCCTAGGATTCTTTCCTTTCTCCAAGAGGGTTTGGAGAAAGGTCTGTCAGTTAGTTCTCTAAAGGGACAGATATCTGCTCTGTCTGTCTTGTTGCACAAACGTCTGGCAGCCATGCCAGATGTACAAGCGTTTGTACAGGCGTTAGTCAGAATCAAGCCTGTTTACAGACCTATGACTCCTCCATGGAGTCTAAACTTAGTTCTTTCAGTTCTTCAAGGGGTTCCGTTTGAACCTTTGCATTCCATAGATATTAAGTTACTATCTTGGAAAGTTCTGTTTTTAGTTGCTATTTCTTCTGCTAGAAGAGTTTCTGAAATATCTGCTTTGCAGTGTACTTCTCCCTATCTGGTATTTCATGCAGATAAGGTAGTTTTACGTACCAAACCTGGTTTTCTTCCAAAAGTAGTTTCCAACAGGAATATTAACCAGGAAATAGTTGTTCCTTCTCTATGTCCGAATCCAGTTTCAAAGAAGGAACGTTTGTTACACAACCTAGATGTGGTCCGTGCTTTAAAATTCTATTTAGAAGCAACAAAGGATTTCAGACAAACATCATCTTTGTTTGTCGTTTATTCTGGTAAGAGGAGAGGGCAGAAAGCTACTGCTACCTCTCTTTCTTTTTGGCTGAAAAGCATCATCCGATTAGCTTATGAGACTGCCGGACGGCAGCCTCCTGAACGAATTACAGCTCACTCTACTAGAGCTGTGGCTTCCACATGGGCCTTCAAGAACGAGGCTTCTGTTGATCAGATCTGTAAGGCAGCGACTTGGTCTTATCTGCATACTTTTGCCAAATTTTACAAATTCGATACTTATGCTTCTTCGGAGGCTGTTTTTGGGAGAAAGGTTTTGCAGGCCGTGGTGCCTTCCGTTTAGGTAACCTGACTTGTTCCCTCCCTTCATCCGTGTCCTATAATTTTGGTATTGGTTCCCACAAGTAAGGATGAAGCCGTGGACTGGACACACCAATGTAGGAGAAAACAGAATTTATGTTTACCTGATAAATTTCTTTCTCCTACTGTGTGTCCGGTCCACGGCCCGCCCTGGCTTTCAGTCAGGTTTAAAATTTTTTGTTTCTGTACACTACAGTCACCACGGCACCCCATAGTTTCTCCTTTTTCTCCTAACCGTCGGTCGAATGACTGGGGGGCGGAGCCAGAGGGGGAGCTATATGGGCAGCTTTTGCTGTGCTCTCTTTGCCATTTCCTGTTAGGGAAGATAATATTCCCACAAGTAAGGATGAAGCCGTGGACCGGACACACCGTAGGAGAAAGAAATTTATCAGGTAAACATAAATTCTGTTTTTCCTGAAGGAGGTCTTTTTCCACCAGAGGTTACTGCACGGTTTTGCATGGCCATCTCTCTGGCCTTAGCGTATTTGCATCTTCCTGCCACGTGCAAACGAAGACTTAATCCATGTATTCCTGCCCAAGGTCTGGCATGTAAGAGGATTTTGGTATCCGATCAGTCTTCTGGGGAAGCGGTGTCTTCTGAGGCTTCAGAGGTGCTACCTCTAGGGTCGGAGACCACGGATGCTCCGTCGGAGGTGAATTTTGCCTTTAAATTTAGAATGGCTCACCTGCGTGACCTTCTGAGAGAAGTTTTGGCGACGTTGAAGGATCCTAGTTTTGATCCGTCAGCTGAATCTGTCTGCTGATTCAGATAGCGAGCGTGTTTAGATGACTGGAGGGATGGTGATCCTATTCCTTATAGTCTCTATATTGTTTTTCTTTGTTTTTGTATCAGATTTCCAGTTCGGAGCTCTTGAGGAATTGTGTCGTATGACAGGCGGAACCTTTCGGTTTCACTTTCCCTTGGGCTATCTCTTGTGTATGCTTGCCTAATTTCTTTTCTAATCCGGTTAGGATAAATGTTTATCCTGTTGTTCCTTCGATATGTCTGAGACTATGTTTAAGCTTCGGAGCTTATATGTTTTTCTGTTTATTATTCTCAGTTTTCTGGCCCTGCTAGAAATTTAGAATTTTCCATTTGATCCATGAACAGATATGTGGTATCCTTCATATCGGGCCGGTCCTGGTTGGGTATAGTTTTCTCTGTTCCTTTGCGATTTGTACAGCAGATATGTTGTATCCTGACTAACAGCCTGATCCTGTTTGGGTTCTAGTTAACCCTCTTCTTTCTTCTTCTCAAGAGGTTGTTTTTTGGTCCAGAGTTAACCCTTCTATCCTGGATGTCAGGCTGGTCCTGGTTATATTGTCTTGGTTGGGCATCTGATATTGGATCATATGCAGTCCAAGTGGCCTACAAGTTAATACCCTGCTTTGCAAAGCTGTGACTTGGAGCTTTGATTCTGCTGTGGCAGTTTTCTTTAGGATCTAGGTTTCGCCTCTCTTGTTGAGGGGAGGACATGTGACTTCTTGGAGTCTTTTTCCTGGTTTCTTTTCACAGGGATGTATTTTCCCCCACTCTTGGTGCTCCATAGGGGTTATCTAATTCTTTTTGACTTGCTATGCTCTCTAAGTGGAACTTTTTTCTTTTTCCTCTTGAGGGTTGATATACGGTTTTCTCTTCCCTTCTCAAGGGGATGGATATTTTCCTATCATCATGTTGAGGAAATCCGTTTTTTAGGGACCATATTGTTTTCAGTAACCTCGTTCTGATCCTAGCTTTTCTGGGATCTAGGCGGGGGGGCTTTTTATTCAGTATCCTGTTTTCTTTTGGGTTCTGGTTGCTCCTATTTTTGGCGGTTCTGGTTTCTCCATCGCTTGCTAGGTGTTTTAAAGAATCTCTCTTGTCCTTAGCAGTTGGTTTTGGAATGAAGTCCTTGGGGGGCAAGCTCTATTGGTCAGGTAAATAGCTTAGCCACCTAGCAGCCAGAGGATTGGGAGTTTGAATCCAGCTGCAGCTGATTTAGGCTCCAGGGTTGTTCTTGATTCTGTTTGATTTTCAGACAGGAAGTCTCCTAGGCCTTTTGAGGTAAAATACTCTATAGGCTTGCCCTGCTGTTTTTCCTTCAGTCCTTTGTTGGTACTGTGGCTGGGGGATGTTTACAGTCAGATTTTTTTCGGCTTGGCATGTTGCTATCTATCTCCAGATTTTCAGAGATTCGGGTTAGTCCGCACCAGTCGCCTGTCTGTGGTATATCTTTCCCTATTCCGGAAACCTACCTTTGGTCTACCGGGGCAGTTTGGCTTATCACTTCCATGTATGTGGGAGAGTGCCTTCTGGGATTCCTTCTGATTTCTCTTAGAATTCTTCGGTCACTCTTTCTACTCTGAGGACCTAGTCTTCTGAGTTTTCCAGTTGGATTCTTTCTGAAGTAGATCCTTTTGCTGACTCTGAGAGTTCATCAGGGGGTTGAGGGACTCTCCTTTGATATGTCCTTTTGACAGATTTGTACCTTGGTGGGATCCGATCTAGGTTCTCTTGGCATTCGTGCCTATCCTAGTCTTGTCCTTAAGGGATCGTGGTCAGGGATTCTTACGTAGATCTCTGGATCCTTTGGTGCTGGGGAAGTTTATTCTCCCGTGTTTACTTCGACTATGTCTCCTCTTCTGGGTTGATTCAGTCTGTCAGGGGTAGACATCAGGGTTCCTGATTGCTCCTTTTTTTGTGATACGACTTGTTTTCGTGGTTGGTCTTCTCCATTATGGGTGCTCCTTATTATGGAGTTTTGACAGGGTCTTCGCCCTTGTCGTTTTGATGTATCGTGAAAGGGGGGTTTTTTTTGGAAGGGTGTCAGTCCTTTCCTCGGCTTGTAGCTGGTCCCTCGTTTCATTTTTTGGGTTGACGGCCTTTCCACCCTGTTTTTGTGGGGGGGGTGTTGGTTCTCTCTGATTTGATATTTCTTCTTGAAGGTTCTCTCTGGTCCTTCCAGGGTGTCCTGGAGAAAGGGTTCTTAGCCAGTTCTTGACAGGACGGCTAGTTCTTAGCCTGAGGGTTAGCCTGGCTGTTTAGCAGACGTGTGGTTACGGGTGGTCTCATCCATCGCTTCTGCCCTGATATATGGGCTCCAAAGCAGATCTAGTTATCTGTTTCTGTTTTTTTCTGAAGTCATGAACCTTTGGTGTTCATTTCTTTTTGCTATAACTCGGCCGGTGGTCAGGCGATTGCGTTCAAATTTTGGCCGTCAGAACTTTAGGATTGCATCGGTTCTTTGTATCGATGCAACAGATGGTCCTTGGATTTATCTATTCATTGACCTTTTACATTCTGGAATATCTCTCTAGGTACTAGTATTTTGCAGTCGGGTAATCCGCCTTATTTGGGTCTTCTTTCAAAGAAAACTTTTTCTTCGGGTCCTGCAAGGGGCTTCTCTCCCTTTTTTTGTCTGGGATCGTACCTCAAGGTCCTCTCAGTCTTTTTAGCATAGTCTCTTTGTTTCTGTGTTCTTCCTATGGAAGGGTACGGGGTTGGTAGTTTTGGTTGTCACCCTTGTCTTGTTCCTGGTGGAGTGTTTCTGCGCCTGACCTCATAGTCAGCGGGACCCTCTTCTCAGAAGTTTGTGTGCTCTTTTTGGGATCAGTGATTTTGTGTGGTCTCTGATGTGGGCTCTTACGATCCTAATTGTTGGGCAGTTACTTTGTCCTGCTAACTTTTTTGTTTTTTTGCTTTTGCTGCTGTTGAAGCAGTTTTCGGGAGTTGGAATTGCTGTGGTGCCCGCAGATGGGCCACCTTCTAGCATTCATTGTCCTCTATAGCTTGGGTATTATTTTCTCAAAAGTAATGAATGCAGCTGTGGACTCTCCCTGTATTTAGAAGGAAAACAAACATTTCAACTTACCAGATAATTTCCTTTCTTTCGATACAGGGAGAGGCAACAGCTCCCGCCCGTGCTCTCCGGAGGGCGGCTCTGAATTTAAATTGTTTTTTTCGGAACCTTTTTAACCCTGATATTTCTCCTACTGTTCCTTGTTCCCTCAGCAGAATGACTGGGGAATGAGGGAAGTGGGGGAGGTATTTAAGCCTTTGGCTGGGGTGTCTTTGCCGCCTCCTGGTAGCCAGGTTCTGTATTCCCAAAAGTAATGAATGCAGCTGTGGACTCTCCCTGTATCGAAGGAAAGGACATTATCTGGTAAGTCATAATGTTTGTTTTTTACCTTGGGACCTCTTTATAATATATGAAAGCTTAAATTGAAAAGTGGAAATTTATTGTCCAATTATTGAATGTTTCTTAAATGTGTATCTCGGATATTTGTAATATGAAATGGGTCACTTTTGACTGTTCATTACAAGATACATTTTACAATATACAAATAGGGCAGTACCTTGTACCAGGTATAAAGAACTAACACAAATATTATGCTGGATATAATATAATAGTCAAACTCTCTGTCACAGATTACTTTTCATATCTGATTTCTTTCTCTCCTCTCAGTTCCATATCTCTTTCCCTGTCTTTCTCTTTACTTTTTCTGCTCTTCACAATTCCGTGTCTTTTTCTTTATGCATTATGTGCTAGATAACAAGTGGAGAGTTATTGATAATACATGTTGAGTTACATTGCACAAAGAATAACATACATTTTTGGTATTACAAGTGGATAGTTGAATATTTTAATAAAGCATTTTAATGCAGCCGAAACATTTTAGCGTGCCTTCTACTTTTAATAGCAAGCACAGGGAGCCCTGTTGCGCTCATTATTACAAGTGGTGAGTTAAGTGTTGCACTAAAGCACAATCCAAAATACCAATTTAAAAGTTAGTGCTTTTTTAAGACCTAAAGTAAACCATTATTATTAATAATGTAGCACAGAATGACATGAAGAACTCCACTACTTGTACATCATTGGCTTAGCTCTCGAGCGATATCTGACAGGAAATTTCTATTACCCTATTATGTGAATAATTTTGCGCACCCACCTTATCTGACATGCAGGCTTCCTAAACTATTTCTCGAGCATTTAAAAATAACGTTGGGCTTGTTATACGAGTGCAAAAATAGAAGCACTATTGATTGCGCTGAAGTAATGCTAACAAACAATAGCGCTAATATTTTTGTGCTACTTTTGTAATCTAGGCCTATATCTGTATTGTTTACCCATTCCTATGTTCTATCTGGTTTTCTTTTATTTACTCTGTCTATTATATGTTTCTTCCTCAATGGTGTTGTATTATTTTTGGTTTATCTTCCTGGATATTTACTCTCCAGTTACTCCCCTTTCTCTGCTCACCTTTTTGTTTTTTGCTCTCTGATTTCCTTTTCTTATCTTGTCTCTAACCCCTATCATTTTCCATACAGCCAGAAGACATAGGACAGTCACCTATGCCTTCCATGCCGGACAGTGATAAAGTTGATCTTGAAGCATTCACTGAGTTCACTAAAATAATCACACCAGCCATTACTCGAGTGGTGGACTTTGCCAAGAAACTGCCTATGTTCTCTGAGGTAAGAAGTTATTTTTTCCTTCTATGTATAGTCGGTAACCTCTACAACTCTTTCCCTGATCTCTCTACTATATTTAGCATCTCTCTATTTATACTCACTACAGTATCCCTATTTTTTGTAATGTCTTGTTCTCTTTTCTCTGGCAAAGACCTCTCCACTGTCCTCTTTGACAATATGCTCTTTTTCCTTTCCATCTTAATATGGGAAGAGTCCACAGCTGCATTCCTTACTTGTGGGAAATACCGAACCTGGCCACCAGCAGGAGGCAAAGACACCCCAGCCAAAGTCTTAAATACCTCCCCCACTTCCTCATAACCCTAGTCATTCTTTGTCTTTCGTCACAGGAGGTTGGCAGAGAAGTGTTAAAAGATTTCGGAGTAGTCTCTTATGGAGGGTAGTACTCTTTGAGATGGGACTGGAGATTTAAGTAGTCCTACCAGCCTCTCAGTGAGAGCATGTATGAAAGATAGAGTCCGGAGATGCAGGGAGAGTCTTTCTGCGAACCCATCCCGACTCATATTAACAGCTCCATAGGCAATCAGAGAGGAGTCATAAATCTCTGTACTGTCTGGGTCATAGGAGGTGGTGAGTGCCCCAACCGTTGGGATATAAAGGTGCAGTTTTTTTGAATAAAATAAGATGTTTTATTTCTCTAGTTCTCTGGTAATTGCACTAGCAATGGAGGATTCTGTTATTTTAGAGGGCACTCACTCTGTTCTAATGAGTAATTCCTGTTTATATGGTGAGGAGGCCTTAGTTCTGCCCTCTCAATTATGTTCCATATGCCTTGATAATGTGATAATATCAAGCATGTTTGATACCACAGAGCCGTCCACCTCTGAGGAGTTGTCATCCAGTGAGGTGCGTACCCTACATTCTTATATCTCTACACATGCAGTTTTCCCGTAGCATTGCTGATCCTCCATCTGGAGGGGGCCTTTTTTCACCAGACGATACTGCGCAGTTCAGACGGTGGTGTCTGAGGCCTTTAATGCTTTACCTCACCCTGCTAAGCGCAAGCGAAAGGTTACATATTGCACTCCTTCCCAGACTACATCAGATAATTTATTGGATTTAACTGAGGGTTATCCGCGGATGAAGTTCATTCTGAGACTTCAGAGTATGAACATTCTGGGTCGGAGTCTGCTGCCTCTAAACCTCCGGCTGCAGAGGAACCAGACTTTAGTTTAGGAATTTGCGCTTTCTTCTAAAGGAAGTTTTTGACAAATTCAGAGATTCCAGAGGCCAAATTGCCTGATGAACCTTTAATTCCTAAATTTGATAGAGTTTGAGGACAGGGTGGTACCTTATCCTTCCCTGCTCCTGTTAGCTGGCGAACATTATTAAGAATGAATGGGACAGGATGGGATTCCTTTTCCCCCTCTTCTCCCTTTAACAAATTGTTCCCGGTCCTGGACTCTCAATGGAGTTGTGAGTTTCTGTCCCTAAATGGGATGGTGTTATCTTAACCCTTGCTAAACGTACTACTATTTCGCTTGAGGATAGTTCTTCGTTTGTAGAGCCCATGGATAAAAGATTGAAACTCTGTTAAGTAATATGTTTCAACATACAGGATATTTGTTTCA
This sequence comes from Bombina bombina, assembly GCF_027579735.1. Taxonomy (NCBI): domain Eukaryota; kingdom Metazoa; phylum Chordata; class Amphibia; order Anura; family Bombinatoridae; genus Bombina; species Bombina bombina. Next base: position 1,124,343,319 of record NC_069499.1, read on the forward strand.
ACCGGCAGCGGATGTTGCCGCCGTTACTGGAGAAACTACCTTCTGGTTTGACTCCTTATAGGATTTGATCGGGGTGGAGGATTCCCTCGACGTTACTCAGAAAAGATTTACAGCCTTGAGGGTTGTTAATTCTTTTTCTGTTCAGGCCCGTCGGGCTCTGGCTGAAGTCATGGTCTGCGGATATGACTTCTAAGTCTATACTTCTTCCCTCCCTTTAAGGGAATGATTTTGTCTGGTCCAGGCCTGGACTCAATTATCTCCACAGTCACAGGGGGGCAAGGGTGCCCTCCTACCGCAAGACTATATGAACTAATCTAAGGGACGATTTTCTTTCTGATAAAGCCCATGTCAGCAGTCCTTCGCTAAGCCAGAGCAAACCAAGAGCTTTTGGAAGCCAGCTCAGTCCTGAAATAAATCCAAGCAGAGCAAGAAGCCCGCCGAGTCTAAGTCTGCATGAATGGGCAATATGTCGCTCTTTTTAGTCGCTTGGTTCAGGGATGTGCAGGATCCATGGGTCCTGGAGGTCATAGCTCAGGGTTACAAGATAGGTTTTAAGTCTCAGCCACCCAAGGGCATATTCCTCCTGTCTTCCTGACCAGAAAGGAGGGAAGCCTTTCTGGGGTGTGTACGGGATCTGTCCTCTAGGAGTTATTGTCCCGGTGCCTATCGCAGTGAGAGGTTTGAGATACTATTCAAAACTTTTCATGGTCCCTAAGAAGGAGGGACCTTTCCGTCCGATTCTGGACCTAAAGTGCTTTAGCAAGTTTTTAAATGTACCTTCATTTAAAATGGAGACAATAAGGTCCATTCTTCCCCTTGTTTGAGAGGGGTAGCTCATGACCACGATAGATCTTTAGGGTTTGCATTCCTGGACCAGCACTTCCAGTTTATTGCCCTTCCGTTTGGTCTAGCTAAAGGCATTTTTCAAAGAGTGGACCTTTCTGAATATCTCCTCTGTCTTCTTCGATCCCATGGATGGCAGATAATCTAGAAAAAGTTCTCTTGTATCAAGTACCAGGGTAGAATTCCATAGACATGAGAATATTTTTAACAGACCAGAGACGTTGCAAGCTAGCTTCAACATGTCTTGCCCTCCAGATCTCTTTAAGGCCATCTGTGGCTCAGTGTATGGAGGTGATTGTTCTCATGTTGTCCAGCTTGGACATAATTTCCTTTTCCAGGTTTCACCTCAGACTGTTGCAACTGCACATGCTGAACTAGTGGAACGGCGATCGTTCAGATCTGTCTCAACAGATTTCTCTGGACAGCCTATCGGGAGAATTGCTCTCTTGGTGGTTTTGTCCGGATCACTTGTCCTGAGGGACGTCCGTCTCAAGACCATCTTGGGTGATTGGGACTACGGTTGCGAGTCTGTCAGGATGGGGAGCCATTTGGGGTGCCAGGAAGGCACAGGGCATCTGGTCTCAGAAGTTAAAGCTCCCTCCTGATCTCATTTCGGATCTTCAGGCTATATACAATGCTCTGAAGACTTGGCCTCTGCTGGGTTCGTCCCAGTTAATCAGATTCCAATCAAACAATATATCCTTGGTGGCTTACATCAACCATCAGGGGGGGATGAGAAGCTCCCTAGTTTTGAGGGAAGTATCTCAGATTCTGGTGTGGGGGAGACTTTCATTTGTTCGCTGTCAGTGATCCACATTCCGGGTGTAAACAACTGGGAAGCGGATTCCTCAGCAGAAAATCCTTTTATCCGAGAGAATGGTCTCTTCATCCCGAGTGTTTGCAGCGGGAGGAAGATCTTATATTGTCTCCATACCAAGCTACCCTGATAGGGGTTGAGGTACAGGGATCCTCAGGCGGAGCTAACAGATGCATTAGCAGAGCCTTGGAGGTTCAATCTGATTTATCCTTTCCGATCGTTACCACTACTTCCTAGTGTAGTAGCATGAGTCAAGCAGGCGTCAGTGATACTGACTGTTCCTTCTTGGCCGCAAAGGATATGGTTCGCGGATCTAGTGGGGATGTCATCATCTCCTCCGTGGAAGTTACCTTGTCCCAGTTATCTGCTGACCAAGGTCTCTTTGTTCATCATTGTCTAGATTCTCTGAGGCTGACTGCGTGGAGATTGAACGCTTAGTCCTAGCCAAGAGAGGGTTTTCTGAGAGAGTTATTTTTACTCTCCTTCAAGCTTGTAAGCTGGTTACTCGTTGTATCTATCATAAGGTGTGGAGGACCTACTTATTCTGTTCTCCAGGATGAACTGGAGAAGGGCTTTTCTACAAGTCCACTGAAGGGACAGTTTTCGGGCCTGTCTGTGGCCTAGATTTAGAGTTGGGCGGTAGCCGTCAAAACCAGCGTTAGAGGCTCCGAACGCTGGTTTTTACCGCCCGCTGGTATTTGGAGTCAGTCAGGAAAGGGTCTAACGCTCATTTTGCAGCAGCGACTTTTCTATACCGCAGATCCCCCTACGCCATTTGCGTATCCTATCTTTTCAATGGGATCTTTCTAACGCCGGTATTTAGAGTCTTGGCTGAAGTGAGCGTTAGAAATCTAACGACAAGACTCCAGCCGCAGAAAAAAGTCAGTAGTTAAGAGCTTTCTGGGCTAACGCCGGTTTATAAAGCTCTTAACTACTGTGCTCTAAAGTACACTAACACCCATAAACTACCTATGTATCCCTAAACCGAGGCCCCCCACATCGCAGCCACTCTATTAAACATTTTTAACCCCTAATCTGCCGCTCCGTACACTGCCGCCAGCTACGTTATCCCTATGTACCCCTAATATGCTGCCCCTAACACCACAGACCCCTATATTATATTTATTAACCCCTAATCTGACGCCCCCAACGTCGCCTCCACCTACCTACAATAATTAACCCCTAATCTGCCGACCGGATCTCACAGCTACTATAATAAATGTATTAACGCCTAAAGCTAAGTCTAACCCTAACACTAACACCCCCCTAAGTTAAATAAAATTTTAATCTAACGAAATAAATTAACTCTTATTAAATAAATTAATCCAATTTAAAGCTAAATACTTAACTGTAAAATAAACCCTAATATAGCTACAATATAAATTATAATTATATTGTAGCTATTTTAGGATTAATATTTATTTTACAGGCAACTTTGTAATTATTTTAACCAGGTACAATAGCTATTAAATAGTTAATAACTATTTAATAGTTACCTACTTAAAATAATTACAAAATTACCTGTAAAATAAATCCTAACCTAAGTTACAATTAAACCTAACACTACACTATCAATAAATGAATTAAATAAAATACCTACAATTATATACAATTAAACCTAACACTGCACTATCAATAAATTAATTAAATACAATACCTACAAATAAATACAATGAAATAAACTAACTAAAGTTACAAAAAATAAAAAAATATTTACAAACATTAGAAAAATATTACAACAATTTTAAACTAATTACACCTACTCTAAGCCCCCTAATAAAATAACAAAGCCCCCCAAAATAAAAAAATGCCCTACCCTATTCTAAATTAAAAAAGTTCAAAGCTCTTTTACCTTACCAGCCCTGAAAAGGGCCCTTTGCGGGGCATGCCCCAAAGAATTCAGCTCTTTTGCCTGTAAAAAAAACACATACAATACCCCCCCAACATTACAACCCACCACCCACATACCCCTAATCTAACCCAAACCCCCCTTAAATAAACCTAACACTAAGCCCCTGAAGATCTTCCTACCTTATCTTCACCTCGCCGAGTATCACACCGATCCGTCCTGGCTCCGATGTCTTGATCCAAGCCCAAGCGGGGGGCTGAAGATGTCCATGATCCGGCTGAAGTCTTCATCCAAGCGGGAGCTGAAGAGGTCCATGATCCGACTGAAGTCTTCTATCAACGGCATCTTCAATCTTCTTTCTTCCGGTTCCATGTTCATCCCGCCGACGCGGAACATCCATCTTCACTGACGACTTCCCGACGAACGACGGTTCCTTTAAGGGACGTCATCCAAGATGGCGTCCCTCGAATTCCGATTGGCTGATAGGATTCTATCAGCCAATCGGAATTAAGGTAGGAAAATTCTGATTGGCTGATGGAATCAGCCAATCAAAATCAAGTTCATTCCGATTGGCTGATCCGATCAGCCAATCTGATTGATCTCGCATTCTATTGGCTGATCGGAACAGCCAATAGAATGCAAGCTCAATCTGATTGGCTGTTCGGATCAGCCAATCGGATTGAACTTGATTCTGATTGGCTGATTCTATCAGCCAATCAGAATTTTCCTACCTTAATTCCGATTGGCTGATTCTATCAGCCAATCAGAATTCGAGGGACGCCATCTTGGATGACGTCCCTTAAAGGAACCGTCATTCGTCGGGAAGTCGTCGGTGAAGATGGATGTTCCGCGTCGGCGGGATGAACATGGATCCGGAAGAAAGAAGATTGAAGATGCCGTTGATAGAAGACTTCAGTCGAATCATGGACCTCTTCAGCTCCCGCTTGGATGAAGACTTCAGCCGGATCATGGACATCTTCAGTCCCCCGCTTGGGCTTGGATCAAGACATCGGAGCCAGGACGGATCGGTGTAATACCCGGCGAGGTGAAGATAAGGTAGGAAGATCTTCAGGGGCTTAGTGTTGGGTTTATTTAAGGGGGGTTTGGGTTAGATTAGGGGTATGTGGGTGGTGGGTTGTAATTTGGGGGGGGGGGTATTGTATGTGTTTTTTTTACAGGCAAAAGAGCTGAATTCTTTGGGGCATGCCCCGCAAAGGGCCCTTTTCAGGGCTGGTAAGGTAAAAGAGCTTTGAACTTTTTTAATTTAGAATAGGGTAGGGCATTTTTTTATTTTGGGGGGCTTTGTTATTTTATTAGGGGGCTTAGAGTAGGTGTAATTAGTTTAAAATTGTTGTAATATTTTTCTAATGTTTGTAAATATTTTTTTTTTTTTGTAACTTAGTTCTTTTTTATTTTTTGTACTTTAGTTAGTTTATTTCATTGTATTTATTTGTAGATATTGTATTTAATTAATTAATTTATTGATAGTGTAGTGTTAGGTTTAATTGTAACTTAGGTTAGGATTTATTTTACTGGTAATTTTGTAGTTATTAACTATTTAATAGCTATTGTACCTGGTTAAAATAATTACAAAGTTGCCTGTAAAATAAATATTAATCCTAAAATAGTTACAATATAATTATAATTTATATCGTAGCTATATTAGGGTTTATTTTACAGGTAAGTATTTAGCTTTAAATAGGAATAAGTTATTTAATAAGAGTTAATTTATTTTGTTAGATTTAAATTATATTTAACTTAGGGGGGTGTTAGGGTTAGGGTTAGACTTAGCTTTAGGAGTTAATACATTTATTATAGTAGCGATGAGATCCGTTCGGCAGATTAGGGGTTAATAATTGTAGGTAGGTGGAGGCGACGTTGGGGTCGGCAGATTAGGGGTTAATAAATATAATATAGTGGTCGGCGGTGTTAGGGGCAGCAGATTAGGGGTACATAGGCATAATGTAGGTTGCAGCGGTGCACGGAGCGGCAGATTAGGGGTTAATAATAATATGCAGGTGTCAGCGATAGCGGGGGCGGCAGATTAGGGGTTAATAAGTGTAAGGTTAGGGGTGTTTAGACTCGGGGTACATGTTAGAGTGTTAGGTGCAGACTTAGGAAGTGTTTCCCCATAGGAAACAATGTAGCTGCGTTAGGAGCTGAACTCTGCTTTTTTGCAGGTGTTAGTTTTTTTTTCAGCTCAAACAGCCTCATTGTTTCCTATGGGGGAATCGTGCACGAGCACGTTTTTGAAGCTGGCCGCGTCCGTAAGCAACGCTGGTATTGAGAGTTGCAGTGGCGGTAAATATGCTCTACGCTCCCTTTTTGGAGCCTAACGCAGCCCTTCTGTGAACTCTAAATACCAGCAGTATTTAAAAGGTGCGGGAGAAAAAAAGCCAGCGTAGCTAACGCACCCCTTTGGCCACAGAACTCTAAATCTAGCCATCTGTTACTGCACAAGAGGTTTGCAGAGCTTCCAGATGTGAAGCCATTTGTTAAGGCTATCGTATATAGTAAGTCAAAAGTAGTACAAAAATCACACTATTTTATTTTCAATAAAACTTGCTCGTTTGGCGATTATTCGTCTGCAGAGTCCAGACGTTTATATGTGATTGTGCTCGTGCCCTATTGTCCCCGGCCTTGGGAGGGCCTGTACAGTTCCCAGCAGGTGTAGCTGTCCCTGAGTGTTGTGCCTTTCGTTACAGAATAGCGCGCCTTCGTGTATTACTCAGACATATTTTTCAGTTATTAGACAACCCTATCCTTAACGGATACGGGAATCCACAGTCTTCTACTTTGATTGGCTCACCTCATTAGACATGGAAGATCAGGGTCCGTTTGGCTGGTCCTGCGGGTAGGCCTGTTTCTTCTTGGGCGTTAACCTACGGGTTGCCTTATATTTTCTTTTATCCGATTGGTATGTCTTTTATTTTTGTTTATATGTGTTCTTCGGAAACTTTCTGGGATCGATACTCACTGTTACTTCTGCAGAAGTTTGTTAAGGGACATGTTAGTCCTATGTTTGTCTGTTATTTTCTTTTCTTCTGATGGAAAGAGTCCACAGCTCCCCACCCGTATTTTTTATGTGGGGCGTCGTTATTTATTCTTCTGGCACCTTTCACCCTGATATTTCTTCTACTGTTCCTTGTTCCTCTGCAGAATGACTGGGGGATGAGGGAAGTGGGAGGAGTATTTAAGCCTTTGGCTGGGGTGTCTTTGCCTCCTCCTGGTGGCCAGGTTCTGTATTCCCAAAAGTAATGAATGCAGCTGTGGACTCTTTCCATCAGAAGAAAAGAAAATTATCAGGTAAGCATAATTTAAGTTTTTACTGTAGAATTCTTTAAATGGGTTTATAACTTCCTGCATTACTAATTAAGCCAAACAAATTGGCGAAACTTAAAGTGAAAGTAAATTATGTCTCTTTAGAACACATCAATGTATTGTATAGCATTAATATATTAAGATTGCTATTTTTTTTTCATAATTATTTTCATTTCTGAATATTTATTAATATATTTTTTTCCTACCGTTCTCAAGCTGACTCCACCCATCTTGTACTTCCTATATTTCTGTGTGATGACATCACAAAGCACGTTCATGGGGCCTGAGTGTATTGCGCATGCGCAAATTGTCGATTCCTCATTCTACTGCGCTTTTGTTACATTGTTCTAAGAGTTTCATATCTCTTTATAAATGACTTAGACACTTACGTCTAGTTATGGATAGCAATAGTTATGCGATGCGCTTCTATATTTCTGAGCCGCAGTCAAACCAGATGACGTTTCTGGTTATTCGCTAAGAAATGTTTTGCGCATGCGCAAATCGGGAGCGCGCGCCTAACATAATCGGTCCTTACAAAATAATTGTCGCATGCGCAGAGGAATAAATAGGAGGGTGACGTAGCTTCACCGCCGCCTAACAGCCAGAATATCAATTGGTGAGTAAAAAAACGTGATCAGGAAATTTAAAAAAAAAACGGGTTGAATTATTCAAAGCTAAAAATATACTTTCAATGTGGCTAAAACTTGATTTCCATATAACTTTGTAAAAAACGATGAATGAAAGTCCTATTAATTTTGGACAAGCAATATTACTGAGGATCGCAAAACCACTGAGTTTACTTTCACTTTAAGTATAATGTTTTTATTGGACGTGATGTTACTAGGTGAGCGGGACTATACACAAACTGCTTTCACTTTGACGGATGGAGAGGCAGTGCATTGTTTTGTGTCCCTTAATGACCCTAGTGATTGTAAGTCCTTTTTAACAATAAAATCAAACTCTGCGTCTGCCTTCATATGGCAAGGAAGAACTGATCTTCCTTTACCATATGAAAGCAGATCACCGATACATGAAAGTAAAACTCTGTCACTGTCTGTATCGGCTTCCGTTTATGCTGTGGGTAGTGTTCAAAGGAGCGCTTGGTGGCAAACGGTTGCAAGAAATAAACCAAAATGCGCCTAGATCAATTCCTTATGTTGTCTACTAAAACAAGGCTCTATTTCTGTTTAAATTGAGTGATAGCAAAAATGCTAAAAATGCTCAGGGTACTTGAGTAAATTTTAAACAAAATTCCAGGTCCTAAAGGGGTTAATGATGCAATATTATTTCTGTGTAATATAAACTTTAAACAAATATTAAAGTTGTTTTTATTGTTGAGATTATATTGATTTAGGGCCAGATTACCAGTGGAGCACTATTTAACACACCCGTTTGAGCGTTAATTACGCACGAAGTAAGCTTTTTGTGCTCATCGGGTTGCGCTCGTATTATGAGTTGAAGGTAAACTGCTTTTGCTTACGCGTTAACCCGACAAGTGCAAAAGGCTGGTTAGAATATCAAGTACGCGTTGATAAATTCCCCCATAGAAGTCAATGGAGCAAAAAAGTGGAAAACAAACAAAGACCCTACTCATGCGCAAACCCAATCGCATATTCTCAAGTGGGCTAACCTAACATGAAAATATGAATATTTCACATTCCAATGTTCTTCACATAGTAGAATATGTTCTATTTATTTATTCATCAATACAAATTTCTACATATATATGATGGGTTTTTTTGGTATAATATATATATATTACTATTGAATTTGTGTGTATATATATATATATATATATATATATATATATATATATATATATATATATATATAGAGAGAGAGAGAGAGAGAGACATGGTTATATATAGGTATAAATATATATATATATATAGGAATATCGATTTATAAATACATTGAACATATTCCCTATTTACAGTAAATATATATACACTATAACACTTTAAATGTTAATATTGCATAAATATGGTTTTACATGTTTTCATCTACTTAACTGCAAAAGGCTCCAATGCACACACATATATATATATATATATATATATATATATAAATATGTCTGTAAATACATATAGACATACATACATACACAGACATCTTTAGACATGTATATGTATGTATCTCCATGTTAAAGCCCTTTGCCTGCCTTTTTTTTTTTCAAGCACCTGAGACCTCATATCTTTGAGCCCTTATAACTTTTTAGGACAATATTTTATTTTAATAATTTGTATTAGATGGTGTTATTATGAGTGTAACTATAATTTGTAATGTATTTTTGATGTGTTTTGTGACACTTTTTTGTTTTGCGAAACAGTTAACCAGAGCTCTGAGGACGCAGTAATCATTCTAGCATAAATTGCGCTGAAGCGATTGCATTTAATTTCAACTCTTAATACTAGCGATAACCTGACAAGTGAAAACACCCGCGATAAACCACTTATCGCTTGTGCACAAATGTTTGCGCTCCACTCGTAATCTGGTCCTTAGTGTATTAAGATCTCTTTGCTAAACCAGCTTTCTTTGTGCTAAACATTCCTTTGGGCCTGTGGTCAGAGCCCAAGATCATGGGACAAGCTAGTCCTTAATCTAACATTTCATGTTCTGAATCCCAACTTGTACTTGTGCAGTGTTTTGGGTCATGTGCATTACGCCTCTTTAATTCATGCTTATTTACATTGTGAGATTAGAAGTACATTATAGTGATCCTTTTATTTTGTTATAACTAAATTCTCCTAGTTAACAACTATGGGCTAGATTACAGTTGGAGCACAATTCTCCCATGGGGGAAAAAAATTGCCTTTTCGTATGCACCCAAAAACTACTCGTATAACAAGTGCGTAGTAAATGGGGCCGCAAGGTCTTGATCACGTTTTGCGCATTGGTAAACCCTGCAAACTCAGACCTCCTAGTTAAGTGAAAAAAGTTGCACAAAACACCTCAAAAATACATTATAATGTATACACCCTATTAATGCTGTCTGATAAAAATTGTTTTATAAAAATATTGCACGTATAAATTATAAGGCCTCAAAGTGAGAAGCTGTGAGGTTTTAGAAAAAAAAACTGGCTATGTGACACATTTATTAACAGGAGTGTCTATAACTATATATGCATATGATTATATAATAAATATTTATGTATTGATATGTGTATATATGTATATTCATACATATATAAATATATATATATATATATATACATACATTCATATACATATATATTAATATGTAGTTGCGATCAAGGTTACTCAAACTGTGGCTGTTACACTGTCGGCATGGAAATAAGGCTCCATTGAAGTCTATGGGGGAAAACTTAAACAACGATCAAGCATGAGTTGTACTTGTAGGAACCCATACTGTTTCTTCTTATAGCTTAACATTTGTTTGTGTACTTTAATTCTCTTCTCGTAATGTTAAAAGTACTAACCGCTATGTTATATGCTGCCTTTTTATGATTTTAGTGCTGCTAACATCAGTACATAAGGTCTATTTTGGTACTGTCGGATTTATGCATCTAAAAAGGCTTACCCCAGAGATATTTTAGCTCTCAGGCACAAGTTGCCTCTTTATTTATACTTAAAATTTCTTCCTATTACCATTTCAAAGGCTTAGTGGGTGGAGGTCCAAAAGAGGCCTCATTGAGACATAGGAGATTCTGTTTATAATGTGGAATGAGACAATAGTGTACTATACCATATAGTTTTGATCTTCATCCCTGTGTTACCATTTTGACACCTGATAATCTTATAGAAAATAAGGTTTGTTTTCAGATTTGAAACATATGTTTATTTAGAATTGTAAACAAGGCACTTATCTCAGACTGTCTAGTTTATGATATTTTATATATATCTGATTACTGTGTTGCTTTTAGTGTATTATGACTGATGTGCTACACGCATTTTGTGTATCGTACCCTGTGTAATCTGCTTACCTCATTAATTAAATGTACTGAAGATATTTTGAGTGTCACTTATGTGCATACTTTTCTCCAAAACTAATAAACCACCTTTTGCTCATTAACAAAGAGATTGCTGTCACTTATGAACATGAAGAAATAGATATAAAAGTTTAAAAACCCTGTTCTGTTCCATTCTTTTAAATGTGTTTCCATCTCTGCATTTATAGACAGTGTCATATCCCCAACTACACTGAGTACACAAAGTCTTCGCCTATAACACATTATTCCTCTTTCCTAACACATGTAATTTTCTCAACAGTTACCCTGTGAAGATCAGATTATTCTATTGAAGGGGTGCTGCATGGAGATCATGTCTCTTCGAGCTGCTGTCCGTTACGATCCATGTAGCGAGACACTGACTCTAAGTGGCGAAATGGCGGTGAAACGTGAACAGCTGAAGAACGGTGGTCTGGGAGTGGTCTCTGATGCCATCTTTGATTTGGGACGATCCCTTTCTGCATTCAACCTAGATGATACAGAGGTGGCCTTGCTGCAAGCTGTACTGCTCATGTCATCAGGTGACCAGTTTTGTATGGAACTTGCTTAAAAGAGTGAGATGGAAACGTGAAAATGGGAAGGGATATTGTAAGGTGTTCAAAATGAGAGATGAGCCTGTAGAAAATGCGGATATCAGTCTGTAAATTAGCCATACCAGCTTTTAGTGAGTAACACTTTAGCTTAAAAGTACATTACAGTCAAAATTTAACTTTCATGTTTCAGACAATGAATGCAATTGACTTTCAAATTTACCTTTTCTCTTGGTATCCTTTGTTTAAAAAGCATACCTACATAGGCTCATGAGCAGCAATGCACCACTGAGAGCTAACTTGTGTCTTTTGTTATTAGCCAACCAAATGTGTTCATCTAGCTCCCAGTAAGTAGTACATTGCAGCTTTGGAGGTGACTTTAAATATATTTTCAACCCCATTGCTGGAAATTAACACATAGTTTTATGCAAATAATAGTGCAATAATAAAATGTTCTAACACATTATAGCTTTCTCCTTTTGCACATTTATGTTTGTAGACTAGGAGCCTGATTGTCTAAAGCTACCCACTCTGCTGAGATTATCTAAGTAGTCTCTTCAGTAGCGTGAGAAGTTTAGAAAGGCAAATGTTAGCTTGAGAGCTGTTTATCTCGCTATACAGACTTCTGGATGTGAAGGAGAGAGATTTTGTCAGATTTCTCTCTATGCTAGTGAGTTTTTGATCATCAGGTTGTAGATTTCAGTATCACTGAAAACAAAATACAGTTATTAAGCTGGACAGACTTATGTTGCTATGACTTAATCTTTTTCATTATATTTTATAAATTTAAGCAAAATGTAAGCTTCGACTCATGTTGACAAATGTTAAAGGGCACTGAAGCACTCAATTATTTCACTCACTTATTATTAATTTAATTTTTTTTATTTTTACAGATCGAACAGGTTTGATCTGCACAGATAAAATAGAGAAATGTCAGGAAACGTACCTCCTCGCCTTTGAACACTACATCAACCATCGTAAACACAACATTCCCCACTTCTGGCCCAAACTCTTGATGAAGGTCACAGACCTGCGCATGATTGGAGCCTGCCACGCCAGCCGCTTCTTGCACATGAAGGTTGAGTGTCCTCCCGAGCTTTTCCCGCCACTCTTCCTTGAGGTCTTTGAAGACCAAGAAGTCTGAGGATCAGAACATGGGAATAAAGGGAGCAGCATGGCCATTATTTTATTCCAGCAAATCCTTCCTAGCTATTACCTGTACAGTATGAGGAAGGAAAGGGAGAGGCTGGCCAAAGCTAAATGTTGTGCTGTCTGCCATCTTGATAAATCCATACAACCCTGGAATTAAACACTATATTTGCCATCTTGGCACGCCCATGCAACATAGGATATCAGCCTCCATCATTGAGCACCCAGGGAAGATCTCCAGCTGTTGTCTTGGTGCACTTAAAGGACCCAGGAATGAAAGCCTTGCCTGTTCTTTTTTTCCGTTTTCCTTCCTTATGCTATTCCTTTGTTTCACTGAAATAATTGATGAATTGAAACTATTTTAGATGGGGAATAAGAGAGACTTAAGTCCCCCGGCATGTGTTTATGTAGGTGAATTCAAGTATGTGTGTATATATATATATATATATATATATATATATATATATATATATATATATATACATACACACACCCACTCAGAGGTTTTCATTGAGGAAAGTCTTGGCCACTTTCAAATTACCACATAGTTATAAATTTTGGCTAAGACTACCCTGTAAAGAATGTGCAGTGTCCATTTTTGAGAAGAGGTTATGCCTCATCCCAAGTGTTTGATGGCCTTTAATGGTCAATCACTGCAATGGGCCACTGTACTAAGGCAATTTAGTAATCAAGAAAAGAGATTCAAAATACGTAATTCATGTGTATTTTGAAAATATATCTGATTGTATATGTGTATACATGATGTTTTTTTAAGTGCCAATCATGTATGCAAGGTTGTACAGTTTTTGAGTACAAGTCAAAATGCAGTACCAATTAACATTTTATATATATATATATATATATATATATATATATATATATATATATATATATATATATATATATATATTATTCTCTTAGTCCCTGGCCAATAAGAAATTGCAGCGGATGAGTAAGAAAATAGATTTTTTTTTGTTATCTATATTTAACACTATAGAGCACATCCAGATATATTTCAAACTCAATTCACCTTTGCAGAATGAATGTTTTTTTAATTTCTAAACCCTCCCTGGTAACCGGCTGAAGGATTATCGTGTTGTATTACAGGTAAAATACATTGTTACAGGCAGGGAGGGCACTAAGTAGTGCAAAAGCTTCCATGTGATACATGTGCGTTCCATAGCCAACCAATGCACAGAATTCCCTCCACAGCACCTTTAAATATTGCACCAAAGTAATTCCCCCTCCTATGCCCCACACTTCCGTGCGGAAATCTAGAGTATCTTTGCAGCTATAGAAACCAAAATTCTTTCAAAGGAAGCACTTTTACTTTCCTCCTTGTGTATATTAATCTTCTTTTTGCTGCTGTATTTAATCCTTATATCTCTGTTAACAAGAGAGCATACATGGCTTTACTTTCTGACTTTAGTGTTCCGCCTATTATGCATCTTTAGAACTGATTTTTAGGCCTGTAGTGCCATACTTGTTTTATAATTAATGGGATATTCCCATATTTAAAATGTATTTTTCCTTCTTCTTCTTCTTGCACTTTTAAGAAAGCACTTACTACCAATGACACATTTTGATTATGTGTAAAATGTTTAATTTCCGAATAAGCAAAACTAAATAGCACTTAAATATTTTATTTGTAGATTACACATTTATTTTTTTAGCAATTCCTGAAATCTAATTTTGTCCATTGCTGAGTTGACCCAGCAGTTTATGTAAATTTAGTTCCAGAGCTTAGTAATATCCAGAAATCAGTGTTCACTTGATAAATGTTTCTAAAGCTATTTTATGACAAATTGGGCCGTAAAAGAGTTAACAGTATTAGAAAGTGTTAACCATTAACAAGAAGCACTTATTTGTAACTTATTTTCTTGTTCCCAACTATAATCCCTTGCCTTTACCTGCTTTTAAGAAATTTAGCATTTTCCGCACGGAGGTTTTCCATGTCCCAAAATAATAGAATATTACTAGCACTTAAATAATGCTATATACACACACACACATATATATGTGTGTGTATGTGTATAGATATATGTGTGTGTGTGTGTGTGTGTGTGTGTGTGTGTGTATATGTCTATATATGTGTATATATATATATATATATATATATATATTCTGTGTATAAAGCCCAAGTATTTTTTGTTTAAAACGACACTGGCTCTGCTAAGGGAATTCTGTGCCGTAATCTGGGGTTCCATTGAATATTCCCTAAAAGGTTGTGATTTTAATACAAAACTTTTATAATAAAGACATCAGTTCTGAACCAGTGAGGAAGCTAATGGTGTGTTTAAATGGTTTCATTACAGTTTTTTGTTCACATTCTGGTGAGATTCATTGCAAAAGAAACAGCTATCGTGTTTATTAAATACTTAAAGGGACAGTCTAGGCCAAAATAAACTTTCATGATTCAGATAGAGTAATTTTAAACAATTTTCCAATTTACTTTTATCACCAATTTTGATTTGTTCTCTTGGTATTCTTAGTTGAAAGCTTAACCTAGGAGGTTCATATGCTTATTTCTTAGACCTTGAAGGCCACCTCTTTTCAGAATGCATTTTAACAGTTTTTCACCACTAGAGGGTGTTAGTTCACGTATTTCATATAGATAACACTGTGCTCGTGCACTTGAAGTTATCTGGGAGCAGGCATTGATTGGCTAAACTACAAGTCTGTCAAAAGAACTGAAATAAAGGGGCAGTTTGCAGAGTCTTAGATACAAGATAATCACAGAGGTTAAAAGTATATTATTATAACTGTGTTGTTATGCAAAACTGGGGAATGGGTAATAAATGGATTATCCATCTTTTAAAACAATAAAAATTCTGGTGTAGACTGTCCCTTTAAGTAAGTACTTAAGTAAGTTCAGCTTTTTGTTTTTGTATAGTAACTGCTACTAGTGAAGACACTAGACAATAAATGAATTTTACTTTTGTTGTATTTAAATAAATATTTATCTAAAACAGTCAGGAAAATGTGAATGTTTACCATTTAAACACTATATAGATTCTCTCTGGTTCAGGTTGAGGTAGAATAATGTGTTCCCTTTACACCTTTAAAGTCATTTTTCTTACATCATCTGTTTTGAAGAAGAAAAAGGAAACATTTGTATTTTTTTATTATTGTTATAGTGTTTTTTCTTGCTTGCGGTTTTCGCTGGCAACATGCCCTTCATGCTGCAGACTGCCAGCGGTGGTCTGAGCATATAGCTATCTCTCTTAGCTTAACGTCTGCGGACTGGACGTTAAAAGAATGAGGTCCGGTCTACTCAGTGGACATTAAAGATTCCAGGCCTAAGAGACCTGGCTAATTTACCCAGAATCGCTTTTTGCCTCTGCTCTCCCATTTTGTGTCTCTTTATCATTGCAGACATGTGTGCATAGCACACACTAAACTAGAAAAAAAAAGATGTGTATATATATGTGTATATATGTGCTGCTGTGGTTTCACTTAAAACGAAACTGCACTTAATTCATCCCCATGCTTGTACCGTTGTATGAATTTTAACCCCTCTGCTGCTACGATACTCTGCTGGTCTCACCAGCAGTGCAGGGCCTATGAGGAATTGGTCTGTTGTTTTGTTGTCTGGCTTGTGGGGAGGTTATATAGGAGGATTGCTTAGAAGGGGCTGATTAAAGCTATCTAGCTAGTTCTTCCTTTCATTAGCCATGTTTAAATGGAGTTGCAGGAGCATGTCTCAGAAGGCTCTATTAATCCGTGTAGTAGTTTAAATAAGCTTAAGGTTGTGTGCTCCCCTTTCCACAGTGTAATGCAAACTCCACCAAAATGCAGTTAGGTGTGGGTCCTTCTGGCTGCAAATAGGTTAAAGCTATAAAGGGTGGCAGATATTGACGGCAAAGATACTTTATCCTTAGCAAGGTGGGGAATCTTGCTTGATGACCATTAAAGGAATAAGGAGTCGGCTTACCCCAATAACATTTCTCCCAATGATTAAACACCATATAACCACCAGCTTCTCACTGGAATATTTCTGTGTTATTTTCATATAACTCCTACCAATTTTACAATTCAGACTGCTGGATATACATATATGGGAATAGCTGGAGCAAAAGATTCGTTAACACCTTCTAATTGTGCTTGCTCATTTATGGGCTTGAAACAGACACCCTTCCTGGGTGCAACTGCAAAGACTGCCATGCCAGGACCTTCTTGTGGGTCAACAGGTGCCCCTTTACTTGCTGCTAGCCATATGTAAACTTTCAAATGATTGTATGCTATCAGACTTTTGATTTTGGGGGCTCAACAAGGATACTGCTCCTCTCTCCTCTACCAACCCCTTGACACTACACATTTTTTTTTCCCTTTGGTTTCTTTTTCCGTTGTTTCGTTCATATAAAACCAGAAGCCTTGCAACTGACAAACATGGAGGAGGGTATCCTTTTTTTTTTTTTTTTTTACTTTGTATCGAGGGGGGGGGGTGCACTTCCACACTCACCTTGCACACTTAAACCAGGAAGTTATTTTTTTTGTTTAGTTTTTTTGTCTTTTCACACTCATACCTCAGAAAAAAACATGCATTCATCTTCTGTCGCTCACTACAACGTTGTTTAATGGTTTTCACCTCCCACCAAATGGAAAATCAAAATAAGTTAATACATAAAGAACTTCTAAAAAAAATGGACAAAGTAAAATACAAACACAAAGAAAGGGGGAATGAAACACCCCTCCTGCAACAATTAAACCCTCGGCCTCAGCTAGAGAAGATCCTGAAACGTTTGTCTCAGCTACATAATGTTAACTCTGTATTGTTATCATACGACTCACAAAACAAATGATTATTTTAACAAAAACTTTTTTTTTTTTTTTTTGGAATATTGGAAAATGTGTTTTAACATTCTGTAA